>NC_137772.1:221845138-221933503 GCF_963455305.1 Plecotus auritus | reverse complement strand
TGATCTCTCTCTTCCTTTTGGAAGCCAGCCGTCCCAGGAGCACCCATTCTCCTCTGCTCCTGTCCCTATCAATGCAGGCCCCTCACAATTACCTGCGAATAGGCAAGTCTGAAGAATTCTGAGGTTCGGTGTTAAGTTCACTTGCCTGCAGATTTAAGCTGAATTCTCCAATTTAGCTTTATTCATAATAGAGATGATATTTTGGTCTCCCAAATGCCTTTCTCTTATTTCTCAATTGGTACAGAACCCAGCCAAGGGAAAATTAGAGTGCTGTTTATTGGGTATCTCACAAACCCTAACACCTACTGGATGAGATTAGTCTCGATAAACAGACAGGAAGTAAAATTTGGGGAGTAATATACATGTGGAATTTCTGAGGCTTCTGTTGGGGCCAGGACTTGGGGCCTTGGTCTTTACTGAGGGAGGCAAAGTGTTTTGACCCTGAAGAGGTTTTACATTAGGCCACATGAGCTTTTACAGTTGTACACTAGCTTTTAATTACTGCGGCCAAATTAGAGGTTTATAAACCATAGGCCACACTGTATTTTGACCTTAGTGGTGACTGTAGTTATGGCAACTTTGTCTTCAGGTAGTGGCAGTTTCTATAGGGACAGGCTGCATGTACCGGCACATAAAGCCTTAGCGAAGGCTTGAGGGCTTTGCCGGCCTCAGCAAAGAAACAAGCCACACTCTGCCATGGCGGTAACACTGAAAGCTCTAAATGTCAGATGCACAAGTGGTCTCAGCATACACTAACTACTCTGACCTAGCAAGCAAATGCCAGCTGTGCTGGCCTCAGCAAAGGGAATAGGGCATTAGCAGGCCTGGGTAGCTTCAAAGCACAGAAGGCTGATGCCTGACCTTGAATTATGCAGACACAGCTTTTCCTAAGCAGGCATGGCTGAGACAAAGATTGTTAGACTTTAGGAAAAAAGACTTTCTTCATACAGGCCTTTTAGATATTAGTGAGAACAATTATTTGATGCATATAAGCTGCAAGGCAACTAAATTTGAAAGAGCACATGAGCTACAAAACCAGTGAACTAGGTTTAAATTGTTTGTGCTCCAGTGGTCGGCAAACTGCGGCTCGCAAGCCACATGCAGCTCTTTGGCCCCTTGAGTGTGGCTCTTCCACAAAATGCCACGGCCTGGGCGAGTCTATTTTGAAGAAGTGGCACTAGAAGAAGTTTAAGTTTAAAAAATTTGGCTCTCAAAAGAAATTTCAATCGTTGTACTGTTGATATTTGGCTCTGTTGACTAATGAGTTTGCCGACCACTGTGCTAGGCTTACATAGGCAATTCAAAGGGGAAATGGAAATTAAGAGGTTTCTCACAATACTTTACAGAAAGAGGGAAGGAAAGAGAGAGAGGGAGGGAAGAACAGAGGCAGGGAGGGAGAGAGGGAACTTATAAAGGAAGAGAGGGAAGTTGGTAACTGGGGCTGCCGCTATAAACATCTACATTTTGCGAGGAGGAGGTGATATTTCAAATAGTAATCTTTAAAAGAGAAAACATGTGCATTGGGTTTCCCTCCCCCGCCCTCCGATATGATAAAGGCATAGTTCCAGATTTAACCTCTTGCTGGCAGATTGTTCCAAATGGTGGCAGTGTCCAAGTCATATATTCTGGACACTGGCATGGACTAACGGTATCTTGGTGAGGCTCAAACCAAGAGAATCTCACCCATTCTTCCCTCTCTCCGATACCAATGTGTCTCTGCTACAATCTTTGGCAAGACTGAGTACTGCATTCAGGGAACGTAACTTTATCTGCTCTTGGGCTGGAGGTAGGCTTACTTTTTTAATTTGGTGGTGGTGGGGGCAGTGCTGAAATGATTTTGTTTAGCCTTGGAGTTCATATAATTTGTATACCGTTCTGATCCATTTTAGAATCTTCTGGGGACAAAATCTATTGATGGTCCCAAGAGAGGTCCCAAGAGAAGACCCAAGAGAACAGTGACGGTACTGGGGTGGTGTCCTCATGAAAGTAAGAGTAGGACGGTCCTGAGACCATCCCTGACCTAAAGGGGACAGACACACCCCTGCTGACCGACATTTACTGTGTAAGAGACAAAAGCTGGCGAGTGTTAGAGAAAAACTTCTTCCTCACTCTTGAAGCTCCCCTCCACACAGGGCAGTATCAGTTTGTTTGCTATTCCTGGTCTTATCATATCCTTGACTCCTGCTGTGAGCCTAGAAGAGGAAACTGTGCTTGCAGAGTCCACGCCTTCCCTCCCCTTTCCCTTGGGGGTACCTATTCTGCTCTGCTCCTTTCTTCCTCTAGGAGGTGGTCTATCCCAGACTAGTGCTGCTGGGTGAGAAAACCTGTTAAGTTCTGGAGTTCCGAGATGAGCCAGTTCTCCCATGTCAACTTAGAATAAAAGTGAAATTTTGTTCTCTGCCTGTCTTACACCTTCATCGTCTTATTTCCATTACTTCAGAATGTAGACAGGAAATAGAATATTCTTTAGTGGGTGCCTTTCAATTCCAACTTGGTGGCTGAATGTGGTTGGTGCCTGTGGGGATAGTGAACCTTCACTAAGGCAAACCTTCTTCCATTCTTGCCACACATTTCCATCCTTCTAATATTCAGTCATTTTGTATTTCTAAAAACCCTTCCTGATTAACACCATATAATCTGCCTACTTACTGTATTTCATACTGATACCTATTTTTTATTTGTCCTTTATTTAATTTGCTCGCTCTCATTCTCTTGTTGTTTTGAAACTACCCTTAATATTTTTAATGTGTTTCTTGAAGAAGTCTTGATGACATTCTTATTTGAAGGCATAGCTTACAGTTGTGTCTAAGGTTCTAGGTCAGTTTTACTGTCCTTTTGACGAAACGGAAGGAGAACGAGGCAATGCAGAAGGACATGGTTAAGCTAGGGGTCCCACGTGGGAAGTGACACAGGGTCCAGGGTTTCGGTGCTAACAGGGTGATGAAAAAGCCATGACTAAGTCCACTTATGTGAACATTAACTGGAGGGGTGAGCAAGTGGTGGTAAAGCTGTCAAAAATGACGTGACAACATAAGCACTTCATTTCTGCTTCAGCACATCATTTCACCTCAGAGCTGTCATCAATGTGCCATACAGTAAGTGACAGGTAGTTGTGACCTGGCACAGTGCTTCAGCACACACAGGACAGGACTCAACAAATGTTAATGACCAAATATGAGTAATGTCATACAGCATCTGTGCTAGGTGTCCTCTAAAAGTTGGCAAATACGCTAATATTTTCAAAGCCTTCCAGGATCCAGCCTTCACCTGTCTCTCCAGCGTCACTAGCCAGGCCTTTCTGTTCCTTTTGTTCCAACCATACTGAGCTACTTATAGCTTCACAAATATGCCAGACTATTTCAGGAGTCCATGGCTTTATTCATATTACTCCCTATGCCCTTTCCTCCCCTGATACTCCTCATTAAGACACAGCTTTTAGAAAGGATTTCCTGATCCATCTCTAGGTAGAACTGATGATTTCTTCTTTAGTGTCCCCAGTGGATCTTATTTGAACCCTGTTATAGGATCTGCAACTTTATTGGATTTATTTGCTTGCATAAATGCCTTTCCTATTAGACTGTTAACCTTTTAGTACCAGATACTATATCTCTTTAAACTCTATACTCACAGTTTATTTAAAACTATGTACCTGTATTTAATGGGAATTCAATAAATTTCCATGCAGGAATGCCTAGATTAATCAACTAAAGTCCTTTTCACTTAAACTGCAATAGATAGCAATTCAATAAATATTTACTGGGTCCCAACCACATGCCAGATGGTGCTAGGCTAATGTGGTGTAGTACAATAAGCACTGGTTTTGAACGGGCAAAATCATTACTCTTTGACACTTACTAGCTGTGTAATCTTGGGCAAGTTACTTAACTTTTTAATCTTCATTATTTTTACCCATAAAACTGTTCAGGAGGTAGTGTTATAAGGATTAAATTAAATAATCCTAATATATAAAAAGCCAGGGGCCGCCACGACTGAAACAACCAGATGGACAACCTAATAGCAGGCTGCTTGGGGCGACAAGGCTGGCAGGGGGGTTAGTGAGGGGCGACCAAACGACTGAACAGCAGGCTGTGTGGGGCGACAAGGCCAGCAGGGAGGTTAATGAGGGACAACCAAACGACTGAACAGCAGGCTCTGTGAGGCAACTAGGCCGGCAGGGGGGTCAGTTGGGGGTGACCAGGCCGGCAGGCAGAGGTGGTTTAGGGGTGATCAGGCAGGCAGGCAGGTGAGCAGTTAGGAGCCAGTGGTCCTGGATTGTGAGAGGGAAGTCCGACTGCTGGTTTAGGCCTGATCCCCGGGATCGGGCCTAAACCAGCAGTCGGACATCCCCTGAGGGGTCCCGGATTGGAGAGGGTGCAGGCTGGGCTGAGGGGGGACCCCCCCATGCACAAATTTCATGTACCAGGCCTCTAGTATATGTATAGCACTGAACAAGGTGTCTAGCAGCAGCCAACAGGCACTAAAAGAACAGTTCCTTTCCAAGAATAAGTTTCAAAGGGTTTATAGACTAGTAAAGGAGACAAAATACTAATAAACAACTCTAATGTAAAATAATGAATGCTTTGTTTCTATAATAATGACAGATGCTCCTAGAACACAGATGAAAAAGAAAATCTGCCAAGAGAGTCTAGAAGGGGACAACAGAAAAGATACAAGAAGGAGGAGTGTAATTGCATTCTTCTCCCCTCTTCCAAACTCTAAGCAAGGAGCAAAGTATCAACCAAGGCACAAAGCTGTGAAAAAGAACGCACTATCTGGGAAACAGAAAAAGGCTTACAGATAGGGGTTCAGTAAGAAAGAAGCCAGAAATGTTGATTGCAATTAGGTTTTGAAAGGGGTGTGTAGGATGAAATCTGTAGCAACTGGGAGCCATGAGAGCTGTAAGCAAAGGACTGACATGAGTGAATCTATCATTTAGAAAGCTGACTCGGGCAGTAATGTGGACTACAGACTGCAGCAGGGACAGACTAGGGGCAGAGAAGCTAGGAATACACTCGCATAAAACTGTGGAATTGCTAAATCCTAATGACAAATTATAGCTTTATAAAATGACGAGGCACCAAATATCAGGATCAACCTAAATACAAATGCTTTTTAAGGGGACCTACCAATGTAGAAATATAAAGGGGTGATGTGATGAACACTTTAAATACCCTTCTGTAAGAACTCTGGAAACAAGTAATGACATCAAAATGTACTTTTCATCTAATTAAGATGAAGATTCTCCCATTCAATGCTAATACTGGGTAAAAAGAAATTTTAAAAACTTACCTTTGACAGTATCCTGGGGCAACACACGCCCGTGAAGATGAATCTAGACTACATTCAGTGCAAAAACCAAAACCCTGGAAAGAGAGAAAAATCACAATAAGCCACACACTCGTAGCAAGATGCCATGGCAAGTGGCGGAACACAAGTTCAGAATTCAGGCAGCCTAGTACGAATTCAGGCTTCTCCATCTACCACAGTGGTTTCCCCTCGTGGGGCACATGCTCCATAGGGGGGCAATTTGATTTTTACGGGGGGCAATTTGAGAATGAGCTATTAACAGTGAATTTTTTGCATTTCTTATGGTTCTAGGGGCCTCATATACAGTATATAAATATATATTGTGACATGTTTATGCATTTCAGTTCTCTATTATGTGTCTTAAAACTTTATTTGCTATTTTTTCATATCACTTCATATTATTATTTTTTAAACAATTTCTTAGTGATTTCTTCCTAATACTTCAATTGTTCTTTTGTTCTTTTATTTTTCTCTTTCATGGATGCCATGTGTAGACCAAGTAAATGGCCTTTGAGGCTTCCTCCATGTGCATAGGAGCTCACTTTTTGAATAATAAGAATTAAATATCACGGGGGAGAAGGGGCATCAGGATTTTAGAGATGCTTAGGTGGGGCATGGCCAAAAAGAGGTTGGGAACCACTTATCTACCAGCTAATAAATAGCCTCACCTCTCAAGCCTCAGCTTCCTCTTTCAACATTGGAAACAGTAACAGCATCTTTCTCAGAGGGTTCTTTGGAAGTTTAAATAAAATATGTGTAAAACACTTAGTACAGGGCAGCATCAACCACATGTTCAATACTAGTAAAGGTAAGTGGTTATTAAGAATATGAACTGAAATATGAATACTTGCTGAAGAAACATTAAAACCTATATTATACTTTTATTATTAATTTTACCCTTATGTCCTACCAGAAAAATAACAAATTACCTTTTCAACTTCTCCATTTCATGTGAGGATGTCTCAAAATCACTTTAGATTTAATATTGCATCCCAAATTGCCCTCTTCATCCCTACCCAGGCCTCATTCTCCATATCTCCACTGTCTCAAACAGGGGCACCATCCTCCACCCAGTTGCTGGTCAGAACCTCAGATTCATCTTGGATTTCCCACTCTAACCCAGTCCTCTCATAGCCATCAGCAAGTCCTGTCATTTGTGCTTTCACAATATGTGTCTCGGATCTACCCACAGTTTTCATTGCCATCATCATTTCTCACGTGTGAAGGCCTCCTAGCTGGCTTCCCAGAACCTGTTCTTGCTCCTCCCCAATCCATTCCCAAATAATGGCTGGAATGGCCCCTTAAAAATCAAATCAGATCATAGCAAGATGCTAATAAATGCTGTGAAATGTTTTTTAATTTCAAGATGAAATGTCTCTTAATATATATGAAATACATATTTATGTATCTGTGAATATACAAATACATCAAAATATATGAAATGACAGCCATTTATTAATAGGCATTTAGAGACCCCAAGCCTGTCACTTCATGTTACAACGGCAAAAACGAAAATCAGAAGGATATTCTGCTCAAGGTTGGACCTCTGTGTGTGTATAGGTGGGCAAAACAATGCCAGATAAGACTTGCAGAAATATATCTGCAATTAGCATCCACACTGTGCCAGAAAGCGTGTCACTGTTTGGAAATTGGCCCTTAGTCTCACAATCAATGTTTCTGTCCAAGAAAGTGCATTCCATTCCCCATGGCTACAGACTGTAAATTACAGCTTCAGTCCCACACTGTCACAATGTTTGAGGTGGTACTTCAGTGAGACTTGAAAACATCTGCTGCCCCGTTATCTGCCATCACCTCTATGTTACCTTGTTTTTTTTAAAGTGTTTGAATAAACAAATCTTAGATGGAATTGTGCTGTGTAATGAGTATTAGTAATACTTTAATTATTATCCCTATCTTCCTACTAAACACACCACTGTCCCAGCGATCTCTAAAAAGCAAATTTGATCCCTGAATATATCATTGCCAAAATTCACTCAAGAGCTACACATTACTTTTGGGGTAAAATTCAAGATCTCTCCTAGCTGCATCATCACTTCACACTCTATTCAAATGGATTGCTATTGGTTTCCTTGCCCACATGATTTCCTGGCACTGATGTCTCTGAGGACCCTTTGCCTAATTCCCTTCCACTCCTCTCTTGAGATCTGCCTCGGGTGTTGTTTTGAAGTTTTCTATACCCTCCCTGGCTCCACTAAGTGTTCCTCCTCTGAGGTATACCATGTAATATTGGTAATAACCATGGGTCTATTTCCTTCACTCAAGACAACAAGATCTATGTCTTACACATCTTTGAATTTGGTATCAGGTAGCAGTTTAATAAGCATAAACTGAACTGAATCCTGACATGATCCCTATACCCCAGTGCTTCAACATAGATGCTTCCCCATTAAATAAAAGGCACTGGGGGAAATGGAAGAAGCCAGCTGCCACTTCCAAGATGGGTTTGGCCCTCAAGGAGAATGTGAGCTATGCAGTTATGTGTGCCCCTCAGTACCTCAGAGACAGACTGGATTCTTTAATTTATTGTCAACTACACCATCAAGATGACAACTCTAATTTTCAGTTCTCTATTCTGATTAGTTTCTGCCCAGGCTAAACAGGACTGCTTCTCTAGACTTATCAGTAGTCTAAACTCTGTACCAACTTCATAAAGTAGCTCATTATTACATATCTTGTTAACAGACAAGCTTAGGACACAGTGGCCAGCTCAGTCCTTTGCCTGCTTGGCAGCTGGTCCCAGACGCTGACATTCAGTGAGAGAAAAGGAGTTAAAGCAGTGGAGAGGCAGGCAAGGGAAACTGGGCAGTGTTCCAAGTATTCTGGAAACCAGCTTCATTACTCTCCACAGGGCTGTGAACCTCTGTATCAGATGGACTCATACTCAAGATAAACATAAAATTTAATTCTAAGATCAACATTTGAAATGATCTAGTTGAAGTTATCTACAGCACCACTTTCCTTCTAAGGTATGAGTAATAGCAAATTCCTTCAAAATATCAGTTTGAAATGTTCAGAACGATATACTGTAATCCTACTATCTGATCATGTACAGCCACAGCAGTAAACTATGTGAACCACTCGTTTTCTCTCTTCTCGTGCAGAATAACCAGGTTGGCTTGGAATTTACACAGGGGTTGGCAAGGTTCAGTGGATCTTGGACTAAATCAACCCCCGGGACTAGCTAAACTGCAAGTATATTTCAAGAATTCCTCCACAGCCAAGCACCTAACTAAACTCACAGAATGTAATTAAAACTGCATCTTTCCCAGGGAATTTGACAAGTTTAAAAATACATACTCAAAAAACTATATTAATATCACTTCTGATATGGTAGGATTTAATTTTCAAACTTGATTATTTAGCAAAATTCTTCTAAATTTAATTTTGATTCTCATATCAAAAAACTCAAATAACATAAGGCTGTCTTCTCTCCCCCAACCTCAGTGTTCCCAAGACTCACCACTATTTATCTGTTTGACATCTGGCATAATACTTGGGGTTGCAGACTATTAAGAATATGCTATAAACTTTTAATTGAGTCACTAATAACACTGAAAACCCAGACTGCCTAGGTCACTAGCAACTGGCCTAACTTCAAGCATGACGTCAGGAAAAGATGTCGTAAGTGAAGCAACAGATGTGAGGGAGGAACAAAACCCCAGCAAGGAGGCTGGGGAGGTGTTCTCAGGAGACAAGCATGGACCAGGAGGATACCACAGTCCAGCTCGGTAAGCGGCATACCCAGCTCAGGTGGGCAAGAAGGAGCCTATTTAATTAAGTAACACAAATAATAGCAACCAACGCCCGAGGGAGCGCTGCTATAGGCAAATGGGTTTATTCGGCCACCGATACACAAGTGACTGTTGTTCCACGACCTCTGCAGTTTCAGGTCACTTCTACTTCAGTTTGACACTTTGGAAATCCTATAAAAATGTTCAAGTCTGTCCATTCCCAAAATCAGCCCCTTTAATCTGTAACCTCCTCGAGCTTCTGTGTCCCCCCGCCCCTTTCCTCTCCCAGTCAAGCTTTTATAAAAAGAAAATTTTATTTGTGGTCTCAGTGTCCTCTCTCTCATTCACTTATTAATCATTGCAATTTGATTTCTTTCTCTATCAGTCCCAGTTGCCAAATACAATGAATATTATTCACTGGTTTTGCTTTAACTTGGGCATTTAAAAGTCAGAAAGACCTGAAACTCTGTCTTTTGGAAGCTCCTTTCCTATCTGGCAATGAAGGATAATGCAGATAGATCCAGCCACTGGGCCAGGGGCACCTTCTTTTAGTTCCTGGTCTCTTGGCTGTGTCTGAGTTCTCCTGCCTCCCTGGATTTGTAGCGAGCCCAAGGCCTTTGTCAATACTGTTGATTTTCAGATTCCCATCTTGGGCAGGCTGGGGCTGGGTAAGGAGTTGCTGCTTCTGTATGTGGGAGTTGGGGGACAGGGATTGTGGTGAGAGAACCAAACTCAACTCATAGCTTCAAAGACTGAGCCTAGTTCTGATGCCCAAACTGACACGGAACATGTTTAGCCTCTTTACCACACAGAAGGGGCCAAATTCATTACTTTTGCACCTCGACTTAGACCATTTCTTACCAGTTTCTTTTGCTACTTGTCCTTTCTTTTTTTTTTTTTTAATAATTTTTTACAGAGAGGAAGGGAGAGGGATAGAGAGCTAGAAACATCGATGAGAGAGAAACATCGATCAGCTGCCTCCTGTACACCTCCCACTGGGGATGTGCCTGCAACCAAGGTACATGCCCTTGACTGGAATCGAACCTGGGACCCTTCAGTCCGCAGGCCGACGCTCTATCCACTGAGCCAAACCAGTTTCGGCTCTACTTGTCCTTTTATTACTGGTATGTTCCTCAGGAGTTCATCCTTTCCTTTTTTTTTTTCTTTATTGATTAAGGTTTTACATGTGTCCTTATCCCCCCATTGCCCTCCCCCATCCCCCTGCTCATGCCTTCACCCCGCCCCCTAGTGTCTATGTCCATTGCTTATACTTATATGCATGCATACAAGTCCTTTGGTTGATCTCCGCCCCCCCCCCCCCCCCCCCCCGCCTACCTCCCCTTCCCTCTGAGGTTTGATGGCCAGATCGATGCTTCTCTGTCTCTGGATCTGTCAACCTTTCCTTTCTCTATTTTATGTACATGTCCTTATCCTCTCCCAGAGATTTAACTACTACCTGTATCTTGATGACTCACAAGTCTGTCCCCAGTGTTGATCTTTGTTACAATCTTCAAAGACATCTATACAACCTCATAAGTCTTCTTTGCCTTATGTTCCATGGGTCCCTAAAACATAACATAACTAAAATAATCCTCTCCTTCAGCCTCACTTGGAAATACTATCATCCCACTTAAAGAAAAAATCTGGGACCTCATCAGCATCTTCCACCAAACATACATTATTTCAGTATATGCTTTCTTCCCTATTCCTACTGCCTTAGTTCTGGCATAGTTTCTCACCATATTTATTCCAAATGTGTGTTTTTTTAATTGATTTTCTTACCCTCAAGACCCACCCCACCTCCACTGCCATTAGAATTACCTTTATAAAGTGCAAACCCACATTGCCTTTGCAATGTCTCTCATCCATCTTCAAGATGAAATCTAATTCCCAATGCATGATGTTGTCACAAGGCCGGTACCTGTTCACCTCTCAGCTTCAACTCACAAAACCACATTGCTTTAAGCACCCCATGGTTTCATGTGCCTGTAACTTTGTATATGCTGTTTTCACTTGGAACTGCCTTCCCTTCACAGGGCAAATTTCTTTTCAACCTTCAAGATGCAGGCTTAGGGAAACCTTTTCTATGAAGTCTTTCTTGATTCCTCCCTCTTGCTATAGGTGATATGAATGGATCTTTCCTCTGAGTTAGCGACTGAACTTGGCATATATTTCCACTAGGCTTGTGTATGTTGTTTATACTACTAGGTTTGCTGAACACAGGATCTAAGTCTGATTTATCACTGCATGACCATCATTTAAAACAGAATTTATTTATCCCAATAAATTCTTATGGAATAAACACAGTTACTTTGCAGGGGAGAAATAAAGTCAACTCAATATACTAGTAATATTCTTAGTTTACTCAAATAAGGATGCTGCTTATAAGTTACAATAGTTTATCCAGGGCCACAGTACAAATCTCATTTCATTCATTCAGCGAGTGAGCCACCTGCCACGTATCATGCTCTGTTCTAGAACACCATGGTGAAATAATGCTTGGGTCTCAAGGCAATATGCTACCTGTATGGGACCCTCAGACTTCCAGGGAGAAGCTGTGAAGGAAACTTTGGGATTAACAGCAGGACCTTGACATAAAACTGTTAAATTCATTCTTAAATCTTGTAAGTCAGAGAGTGTTGCTTAAAAAAACAAAAACAAAAACAAAAACAAAACACCCAAAACTTAATCTGCAGCAGGGATGAAGAAAAAGGCATGTGCCTCACCTTCAGCTACGAAGCTACTAATTTAGTTTGGTCAGTTACCTGATGCCCTCTAGCTTAGTCCAAGACAATGTGTCAATTCCTTACAGAAAGGGCTTCGGGAAATAGGCTAACTTCTGAAGACCTACACACAACTGGAGGTGGGGCAGGGAGTAACAGCTGCCTGCTACAAGAACAGCAGAGATGGCCGGCTACTGAAACAGCATATTCAACTCAACCAGCTTTACTGATGCTTACTAAGTGCCCAGCCCTATGCTCGGTGTTTTCAGAGCAAGGGCCTATGGCCAGGTTTTATAGCAATTGTTGGTCACATAAAAATTAAACAGATTAACTAACATACTCGGCTTTTATAGCCAATTTATTGACAATTTATGATAAAAAAAAGCCTTTAATCTTTTTCCATATGTATGTTGATTTTATGTAGTGTTGTTGTTTTTAATCAAGTAGCTATTTCTATTAAGGCTGTTCAAAAAATTGTAAATGCATATTGGTTCTTCAATAAACCAGTGAGTTTGGGAAATTTTAATATTGATATTGGAGATAGTAGTCATCGTCATCATTACCAACTGTTTATGCTGTGCACAGCAGTATGTATCATGGATGTCTCAAAAACTCTCATTTAAGATATCCCTGTCCTCAGAAGTCTTACACTCTTGATAAGAAGAAGAAAACTAGCACAGGAAGCAATTCCACAAAAACTAAGCGCTAAACTGTGTGGCACAGAAGTTTCTGGAATGCAGTGAAAACAGTGGGCTAGACAATCTATGCAGCCCTCATGGAAACTAGGATTTCATCTGGAATTGACAGGATTTAAAGCAGTGATGCTCCAACTTTTTGGCCTCAGGATCTCTTTAGATTCTTAAAAATTATTAAGGACCCTAAAGAGCTTTAGTTTATTTGGGTCATAACTGTCAATATTTACCATATTAAAAATTAAACTATGAAAATTTTAAAATATTTATTCCTAAGTATTCGTTTAAAAAAACAGCCCTAGCCAGTTTGGCTCAGTGGATAGAGCCTCAGCCTACAGACTGAAGGGTCCCAGGTTCGATACCAGTCAAGGGCACATGCCCAGATAACGGGCTAGATCCCCGGTGGGGAGTGTGCAGGAGGCAGCCGATAAATGATTCTCTCTCATCATTGATGTTTCTGTCTCTCTCTCCCTCTCCCTTCCTCTCTGCAATCAAAAATATATTTAAAAAAACACACAAATAAGCATTTTAAAATTAAAAATATTTTAAAAGATAAAAATTTGAGAAAAGTGCCATTGTGTTACATTTTTGCAAATATCTTAAGAGACAACAGCTGTATCCTAATTTCTGCTTTTGCATTCAATCTTTTGTAGTCTCATATGTCAGGTAGCATCTGGAAAACTCTACAATCATGAGAAAATGAGTTTAAAAGGCGTATATCACTCTAGTACTAATAAAATAGTTGTGACCTCACAGACCCCCTGAAAGGGTCTGGATGGCAGGTGGGGAGGGGCCCTCAGACCACACTTTGGCTAATCATTAATTTTAAAAGAGAAAGAGAATGGTATAAGCAAGAGCTGGGCAGGAAGGAAGTGGGTGGCTTGAGAGCCATAACGTCCACATACTCACATTTATTCCTAATATCTTGGCTATAACCAAGCTCACCTCCATTGTGAACCTCAGAAACAGAAATGGCAGGGGAAGGTGGGGTTCTGGTGACAGTGGGTACTGGTGTGTGCTTCCCCTGGCAACATTCCCTGGAGGCCACGTCAGGTTTTCCTTTCTGGTGCCTACACTATGCTCTCCTTCTCGAATGGCTCACAAGAAACTGCCCATGGCTTCCTGAGGCTGCGTTTTAATAACTGAAAATCATCTCTTGCTACAGTCTCAAATTCTTCAGACATTTCTTGATCTGGCTGTCTTAAAAAGCAAAGTTAACATCAGCCACGTAGCCAGCTTTCCCTTGCCAATAATCATGCGAGTTTGCTATTCCATTCGCGTGCATCTTGTGCACTGTAAAAACAGTTCCTGGAGCATCATATGTCATGGATCTAGTTGCCATAAACTGAAAACATTTTCTTCGTATTTTGTGGCACAAACTAAAAGCATTCTGGATGTGGTTTGCACACAGTCCATCTCTAGCCAAAAAAGAGGTTTATAAATATATGGAAAGACAGATAAAGGGAGGTAGCTATTATCATTGTTAAACTGTTTTTTTATCAGCAAAGTCAATGTTCAATAGTGGATGCTTTTTAACTTGAAAATTTACCATGATTAAAGTTCTAAAATTATCCTGCAAGTAGTACAGTTGTTTATTATATGTAGCAAGTTTTAAGTTGTCTAACAGTATTTTATAGTTAGGAGAAACACTGATGAAACAAGCTTTTCTTTTGATCTCAAATTTAAAAAAAAAAATAGAAAAAACTATGAATCTATATATTTTTCAGTCTTTTTAATTTTATTTTTGTAGTAAACATATTTATTAAGGCCTCTTTAGAGAACAGATCATTTTGAAGTCAAAGTGAAACTAAAACTTTGGAAGAGATTTCTGCTCTGCGGATGGTAAACTATGTAATTCAAAGAAATCAATGCTGAGGACAGCCAGAAAATCTGGGCAAAATATGAAAAATATCTTGAAGGCAGAGGAGTACTAAGAAGTTAATTAAGATTTACCATATACAAAAATCAATTCCAGGTGAACTATACACCAAATGTGAAAAACAAATAATAAAGCTTTTAGAAGATAATATGGAATAATGTTTCCATAACCTAGGGGTAGGGAAGGATCTCTTACACAGGATACAAAAAGCACCTATTATCAAAAAAGAGATAAATATGACTACACAAAAATTCAGAATTTTTGTTCATCAAAGATATCCTCAAGAAAGTAAAAAAGCAGGGCATATAAAACTAATCAAGGGCTCATATTCAAAACATTAAAGAGTTCTAACAAATTAAAAAAAAAAGGCAGATAACTCAATAGAACATCATCAAACAAACAAAAAATTATATTACCTAAATGGCCAATAAACATATGAAAAAGTGTCTAGCCTCAATAGTGAGAAAAATACAAAAGAAAATCATAATGAAAAAATACCAAAAAAATCATAATGATTATATATATATATATATATATATATATATATATATATATGTCATTATATACCAGAATGGCTACAAACTTTAAGATCTGAGAATAAGGAATAAGTACTGTCAAGGATATGGAACAATTGGACTTGTGTGAAAATGTCAATTGCTACATCCATTTTGGAATACAGTCTGGCTCTACTGTTCTACTAGTAAAGTTAAAGAGAGACATATTTCATGAAGCAGCAATTCCACCCCCAGGTATCTACCCAACAGAATTCATGCACATGTGCACAAAAAGACATATATAAAAAAAATATTCAGAGCAGCATTATTCATAAAAGTCCCTAACTGGGAATAACCGAAATATTCTCATAGGAACAGATAAATACATTCTGGCATATTCATAAAATGGAATACCATTCTATATATATATATATATACATATAAACATATAAACATATATACATATACATATATACATATATACATATATATATATATAAAAGCCTAAGCGACCGTTAGGACCGAAAGACCTGTCAACCAGTCGCTATGACACACACTGACCACCAGGGGGCAGACGCTCAATGCAGGAGCTGCCCCTTGGTGGTCAGTGTGCTCCCACAGCCAACCTCCCACAGCCAGCCAACTTCCCCCGGTCCCTCCTCCTGGCCGGCAAATCTCCCACGGTCCCTCCCCCATCTGGCAGGCCCTGTCCAGCAGCCAGGCTGGCCAGTAACTGGCGGCCCGTAGGCCCCAGCCGGCCCAGCCCTGATCAGGACTGGGCAAGACGGCCCTAATAGGCCCTGATTGCCGGCCAGGCCTAGAGACCCCACCCGCACATGAATTTTGTGCACCGGGCCTCTAGTACAGTAATAAAAAAGAAGAAACAACAGCTACACACAACAACATGGGATGGATTTTGCAAACATAATGACCAGGTTATATACTAGTACATAGCATGTGAATCTGTGTTCAAAATCAGCCAAACTATAATGTTTAGAGGTATGTGGGTGGTAAAAGCAGAAAGCGAAGGGACGGACTACGACTAGCAAAGATCACTACTAGTAAGAAGGGGCTGCTGGCTCCCAGCAACATCCTATTTCTTGACCACAGAGGTGGTTATTTTAAAAGAATTAAGTTTTATATTTGTATATTAGGCACTTTTCTAATCGTGTGATATGTTTTATAAGAAAAAAGAATGAAAGTCTAAAAAAGAACAAAATTAATACTAAGGGGAAAGTGGTATCTTTGGTATAACTTTAAAAATTAGAGCGCAGAACCCAAATTCTTTAGATGGCATTCCAGCCCCTCATTACCCAGCCTTGTCTTTCTAGTCTCATCTCTTACCATCCACCTTTCTTCAAAAGTAGTCTCATACTCACTCTCAACCCGGTGCCTTTTTTACTTTTACTTGTGATATTTCTGTCTAGAAAACCATGTAGACATATCCCAATCTTCCTTCTGCCAAAGTACAAAATGTCAGTCAAGATACAGCCGGGGTGCCAACTACTGTGAGAGACCTTTTCAGGAGACACAGATTCTAGAGGCACACTGCCTAGTTAGTTCAAATTCCAGATCTGCCATTTACTGGTGGTGTGACCTTGATCAACTTACCAACCTTAGTTTTTGTAGCTTTCTCATCTGTAAAATAGGATAAAAATATGACTTGCCTCACTGGGTTGTTGTGAAGACGACATAAATAAATATAAGCAAAGTGCTTAGAACATGCCTGGGAGAGAGTAAACACTAGGCATTAGCTATTATTATTATTAACTAGGTATAAGCTATAACTATTATCAATAACACAGATAACCTCCTCCCTATCCACAAAGCCCCTTCACATTAGATATAGTCTTCTTCTGGGTTTCCATAGTTAATTTCTTGAGAGTTATATCTTTCAAGTCTCAATCCCTATCTAACACAGTGCCTGGCAGGTGCTAGGTGTTGAACAAATATCTGTGGAATGAATAAGCTACAAAGACTCCAAACGTGGATCTATGTCACATATAACTCGAGTAGTCCTTTGGCGCTACCCGATCCTTCGTGCACACCACAAACTGGAAGCACAGTCTTGATGAGATTCCTACAGTAATTACCTCAGAATATGAGCGTAGACCCCTCTGGTAGCAGCAAATGAGGGACAAGTAATAATACTTGTCCTATCTAACTGCTGTAAGGCTATTGTGAGGCTCAAATGATAATGACTATGAAAATAAAACGTTAAAAGTGTGAATCTCTACTATATGAGATTTTATTACCTTAAAACAACAGGATTACTATGATATTGCAAGTCTGGAAAGCACTTTAAGGGATAATAAGAAATTAACATAATGTAAAAATGCAATCTGATACGGTCTAAGATAAGATTTTTATTTTCAGATTAAAATATTTTGCAATGAAATTTCCCGATTTTGTCATTTGGTTATTAATCATTTATGTAAAGTCAGAACAAACATTTGTGTGTGTGAATGTTCACAGCAGCATTATTCATAATAGCCCCAAAGTGGAAACAACCCAAATGTCCATTAACTAGTGAGCAGATAAAGTACGGTACACCTACCTAGTGGAAAACTGCTCAGCAATAAAAAGGAATGAACTACTGATACATATTACAACATAGGTGAACCTCAAAATCATTACATTCAGAGAAAGAAGCCATCCCCAAAAGACCACATATTGTATGACTCCATTTACATAAAATTTTAGAAAAGGCAAATCTATACAGAGAGAAAGTAAATTAGTGAAAACCTAGGGATGGGAGTGGGAACAAGGACTGATGGCAAATGGGCAAACAAGGTCTCCTGGGCTGGTGGAAATGTTCTACATTTGGGCTGTGATGATGATTACACAACTGTGTAAATTTACTAAAATGTTTTGATTCTATTACCTAAAATGGGTGAATTTTATGGTATGTCAATTATACCTCAATAAAATTGTATTTTTAAAAACAAATATTAGGCACTCTTTTACAGCCAGCTGTAATTCCCACATCTTTAAAATCTCAACAACATATGGGATTAAATAACACAAGAAGAAAGCAATAAAAATCAGCCTTTAAAAATAAAAATGGCACATACTGAATATCTTAAAAAACCCAAAGCGCCATCTCTCTACTCATTTTTCAATCTAGGAGCAACAAACAATTATCTTGATAAACAGGCTTTCACTGTCATTTGTTTATTTCATCCCACCTGTACAAACATACACTGGCTTCATCTGCATTTATAATTGCAAACATGAATATTTGGCATGATGCCCTCCCTTTTTATGGGCAAACAGCAAGTATAAGAAAAAGGTAAATACAGAAAGCATAGTGTATTGTAAGATAAAAGAATAATGACATATGTACAATAAATAGGATTTTTAAATAGGGTTTAAACTAACCCTTAGACACTGACAGTTCTTTATACAAATGTACTTCAGATTAAATTCTACAAGTCCTAAAATGCTATCCAAATTAGTTTGCTGAACTGAAATTGTTAAATTGGATATTGCTTAAAGTAGGTCACTGGCTCCGGCTTGAAAAGTATTTGGTAATGCAGAGATCGACTTGCAAAGTCGTTTGTCATAATGAGATTTGACTTAGACAAAACAGGAGAAACCACATTGGTCGGGTGTCAACTGTCAGTTGTATTTTATTCAAATAAAATTCATTTTAGATTTATCTTACTGCAGATTTCTGAACAGGGAAACAACAAGATGAAAGAAATGTTTTCGAAAGTGTAAATCTGGTGGCAATATTTCGAAAATGCCTTCTTGCTTTCTGCTCCTTTGTCCTTCACATCTACTCAGTCTCCAAAGACCATTCATCTTTCTTTTGAAAAGTCTTACAGGTTTATTCCTTTCTCTCAACTTCTACTCTCACCAATATAATCCTAATTTGTGTCAAGAGGTGCTAAAGGGCTGGAAAACTGGGGAAAGAAGCCAAACTAGACACCATTGGAATAATCTAAAATGAAAGTGCGGCCCCCCTAACAGCAGCATCAGTACCACCTAGGAACTTAATAAAAATGTAAATTATCAGCCTTTACCCAGACCACTAAATCAGAAACTCTGTGGGTAGGGCCAGCAATCTGTGTTCTTAAGGAGCCCTCCAGGTGATTCTGATGTAGGCTCAAGTTTGAGAATTAGTGGTTTAGAGAGAAGGATAAGAGGGAAGAATGGACCAAGAGGAGCAGAGAATTTGGGGACCTGCTAGGAATTTCTACCACAATGTCCCTCCACTCTTTAACCCAACCTATCCAAAAAGAACTCTTCCCCAAACCTGCTCTTCCAACTGTTATTCATTTCTGATATCACAACCCTCTACGTTGCTTACATTCAATCTCCTTTCCCACCGGTCTTCATCCAATAAACTAATCTTGTTGATTCCAGGGTTGGGGCTCTAAGCAGTCGGTGTGGGGTGGAGGGAGCACTATATATGGGAAATTATGCTTAAAGGGCTCTTCAAATCGGTAGAGAAAAAAATGAGGTATTTAGTAAATGATTTTGAAGTAACTGGCTAGTCATTGTGGGAGTGTAGAGTGGAAGCTATATTCCTTACTTTATACATCTTATTCAATACACCAAAATAAAATTCCAGGTAAACCAAACACTTTTAAAAAAACATGGAAGTAGTAAACAAAATCATCGTAAAATATTTTTTGTAACTTTCAATGGGGAAGGTCTTCCTAAAAGCATGGTAACTTCACCCAGAAAGCATAAAAAATATCTAAAATATTATTACACAAAAATCTAAGACTCTCTATGGCCAAAAAAATATCATAAAATAAAGATATACTAAAGATATATTAAAGAGTTCTCTTATATTGTTCAGGAAAAGATGAACAAACTTAATAGATAATTGGACAAAAAATAAAAAGGATACACAATTCACAAATAGGAAAAATACAAAGTATATAAAAAACATAAACCAGATACTTCAAAAATATTTTTTTTTAACCTAGCAAATTGGCAAAGATTAAGAAGACAGATAATGTCCGGGTGTGGAGAATGTGGCACTATCACATACTGATGGTGGGATATAAACTGCCTTTCTACAGCATAATACAACATCTACCAAAATTTAAAATATGCATTTCTTTCAGATAGCAATCCATTTCTAAGGAAGAATTCTACAAAAATACTCACAATGTATTTGTCATTGCTAGTGCTGCTGTACTATTTGTAATCTGTATCTTTTAAAAAATACGTTTTTATTGATTTTAGAGAGAGGAAGGGAGAGGGATAGAGAGATGGAAACATCGATGAGAGAGAAACATCAATCAGCTGCCTCCCACACAGCCCCTACTGGGGATCAATCAAGCCTGCAACCCGGGCATATGCTCTGACCAGGAATCAAACCAGTGACCTCCTGATTCATGGGTCAATGCTCAACCACTGAGCCAAACCAGCCAGGCAATCTTGAACAATCTTAATGTCAATCACTCAGGGACTGGTAATAGAAATAGAACATTATGCAGACATTAAAAGAAGGCAAAAGTAACATGGAATAAATATACTTATAACATCTTATTAGATTAAAAGAGCCATCACAAAACATTATGTATGTTTTAATCCACTGTTGGTTAAAATACACTTATATTATATACTACATGTGTGTACAGGGCAGGGTAAAAGTAAGTTTACAGTTGTTTATATGGAAAATAATACAATAATTAATAAATAATAATGCAAGAATAAACTGTTTCACGTACTCACGACTGTAAACCTACTTTTGCCCAATCCTGTATAATGCACAAAATCCTATGTAATAAAATCCTAATATGCTAAGTGTCCAGTCGTTCTTTCAAACAATCGAAGTGTAATATACTAATGATATGCTAAGGCTGCTCAACCGCTTTCTATGACATGCACTGACCACCAGGGGGCAGATGCTCTGACCGGTAGGTTAGCTTGCTGCTGGGGTCCAGCCAGGACTGAGCAAGACAGGCCGGATACACCCTGGAGCCCTTCCGTGGTCCCTCCCCAGCTGGCCAACCTCCTGCGTCCCTTCCCAGCCCCGATCGTGCACCGGTGGGGTCCCTCAGCTTGGCCTGTGCCCTCTCACAATCCAGGACCCCCTGGGGGATGTTGGAGAGCCAGTTTCGGCCCTATCCCGCAGGCCAGGCCAAGGGACCCCACTGGTGCACAAATTAATGCACTAGCCCTCTAGTATACTATCTAATAAAGAGGGAATATGCAAATTGGTTACAAAGATGGCAGCGCCCATAGCTACAAGATGGCCGCACCCAGTTCCCTCAACCCCACCGGAGTCCCCCAGTCCTTTCAGCCCCGCTGGGGGGTGGCAGGCGCATTGTGCGGCCGGACCTGCCCTCAGCCCCCCAGCCTCCCAGGGCCCCTGAGGCTCAGGTAACCAGGGCTGACTGAGGCTTGCGCTGCTGGCAGTGGCAGCAGCAGAGATGTGATGGGGGCGTCGCCTTCCCCTGATTGCCGGGTCGCCTCCCACCCCTGAGCGCTCCTGGACTGTGAAAGGGGGCAGGCCAGGCTGAGGGCCCCCCGCCCCTCCAGTGCATGAATTTTCACGCACCAGGCCTCTAGTAGTACATATATATATATATATATACTATATGCTAGAATAAAAGTTTTGAGGGAAAGCCTGGGAAGATATACAGCAACCTTTAAAAACAGGTGCTGCCGCTGTAGCCGGGTGGCTGAGTTGGCTGGAGCATTGTCCTGTGCACCACAGATTCAATTCCAGGTCCTGCACTGGGGGTTCGATCCTAGTCAGGGCAACCTATGGGAAGGGGAGGAGGGGAACAAGCAGCCGGGTGAAGATACAAACAAACAGGTACTGCTAAGGAGTGGAATGGGGGAATTTTCCATTTTCTCCTTCATAAACTTCAAGTTCTTTACAAAGAACACGAATCACTCTGACAATAAAAAGTAAATCTAATTATATCTGTTCAAAAAGTTCTAGAACTCCCCAGCCCATAGTGAATACAGTCCAAACTCCTCAGTGAGGTGGAAGCATGGCCCAGCTATGCCACCTGACACCCCACCCATCAGCAGGGTGAACTTCTCTGACGGAGCAGGTTAGGAAGGAATATCTCTTCCCCCTCCTTCATTGTATCCCTCCTAAAGCCCAGTCTCTACTGGTCACCCCTGATAACCTTTCCTGCCATTAGTAAAGCTTTTATCATGATGGAGCACATTGAAATAGCATTCTAACTTGTTATTTTCAGAACAATGTTAACAGTGCCCAAATAAACTAACAGATTTCTTCAACTGCTTTGTGGGAAAATAAGTTCACATGCCAATGTACAGGCTAACCAATACAATCCCACCACTGAAAACCAAAATCTAACTTTTTTTCTTTTTTTTTTGCTAATAAATATTTTAAAATGTTTTTTGCCTTGTTTTTTGTAGTCATTTGTTGGCATATATCCAGCATCCTATGAAATCCATGGATTAAAAAAATTACAATTGTTCAATAGCGGGGGGAAATTGGGAGAACATTTCTTAGAAGGCATGAGAGGTGGAGCCAGTTTTGGCGGGAGTGTAATGGGGTTCCATTAAGTACTCAGACAACATCCTGATCAAGCTGCACTATTCATCTTGCAAGCCCAAATTCACTCAAGTTGCCAAGTACAGCAATATCACACCACCTATATGCCAGTGCAAGTTTGACCCAGGATTCATTCAATTAATGGAAATATCATGTCTCTGCAGGAAATTTGAATTTTCCAAAAATAAAAAAAAAATACAATGCTATGCCTGAGTAACAGAAACTCTTCTCTGATCATCCATAACATTAAGAGTTTCTTAGGCTTCACTAGGTAATAACTGAGCTTTATTTTAACCCACTCCTTATGGCTGATAATTGTCCTCACAGGCCTCCTGAGAAAGAACGGACCATTTCAGTAGTACCCTGTTGGGGACCACATGAGACTTGGTTGGAAAGTTTGTAAGGAGGACATTCTGAGAAAAGGGAAGTGTGTGGAAGGCCGCCTGCCCTGTTTATTGGAATTCTGACTTAGGGGAGACTTAGGCGAGTGTTGAAGGCGGCGCCCCTAATTATTCCTTGACCTTTCCAAACAAGTCTGTGCACGTGCAGATCCCCGGGTGTTTACTGGAATCCTTACGCTTAATCCCTGGATGCCCTTGCCTAGAGGACAGTGTAAACACATGTGTCCTCCCAAGATTACTCACCCACTGATTGTATCCAGAAGATAAACTTTATTTCAAACTGCTGCTACAATAAAAGGCAAACAAGGCAGGCAATCGAGGCTGCTTGGTCCCTTGAGCCAGGCAACCCCTTAGCCCTCTCTTTCACAGTGAAACTGTGTGGGAGTAATCCATTCATCTGTCATTCAGAGGCTGCTGGTCAGCCCCGGCAAGGTGGTGCCCTGTGTGAGGAGCCCCGGCAGTACTCTGTGTATAAAGATCTAGAATCTAAAGTCTCATAAAATTTTGGCCACGGTTAGGGCTGTTAGTGCCCTATTTATTCTGGCCATCAATGTATTCAATATGACAGACAGTGCTTTCTGAAGTTGGTATGGTAGTTATGTTTATATGTTTCCAAGATAATCAATTCAATAAAATACAAATACTAGGATTTGGGGATCAGAGGAGTGCAAGGGAATCAGAGTGCATGGAAGGCAAAGGGGCTAGAGTCCTTAGCTCAGTTACCTGTGGATGACATGGATGAACTACTGTAATTTTCAATCACATCTGCCTTGAATATGAAGGTTGTAAGTTATAGTACTTATAATTTTTTTTGTTTTGATGTCCACTTCTGCTATCAACTACAGCAGGAATGGAGTTCCTTACTCATATTTGTATTCATGGTACTTGGCACAGAGCAGGTACCCAGTAAATGTTTGCTAAATCAATGAAGCATATGCTTGAGAAAACTATATATCACACAATAAAGGGGCTCATGGCAAAAGCTGGTAGTTGCCTACACTTCCTCTTGCAATCCAGATTTGGTTGGGGGTAACCCTGTACTCAGCTAGATTCCCCAACATTTCTTATAAATAGATGTGGCCCAGTATCACAGCTCTGGTCAATGAGATGCACATCATTAGATGAAGCACACCTTTCGTATCTCACCCTTTCCACTTCTTCCAGGGTAGGGGCGGGTTTGAGGGTCACAGAGAAGTGACCATGCCACTATCAAGAGACACATCGACAGCCTTAGCCAGTTTGGCTGGGTGGATAGAGTATCAGCCTGCAGACTGAAAGGTCCCAGGTTCGATTCTGGTCAAGGGCATGTACCTCAGTTGCAGGCTCGATTCCTGACCTTGGTCAGGGCGCGTGAAGAAGACAACCAACTGATGTGTCTCTCTCACATCGATGTTTCTCTCTCTCTGTTCCCCCTCCTCCCTTCCACTCTCTCTAAAAATCAATGGAAAAATATCCTCGGGTGAGGATTAACAACAACCACAAAAAAACACATCAATACATTTAAGGATGGTTAGAAGGAAGCTTGAGACATTAACACCACTGTGGAGTGACTGCAGAGCTTTGGATCACTTCTCAATTTTATGTTGTGTAAGAGAAAATTAATCTCTATTTGGTTAAAGTAAAGTTTGATTTTCCATTATACATAGTCTAATTTATTCCTAATTGATTAAAGTATGCAGTAGGAGGAGGAAGAATGAGGATACTGTAGTAATCCAAAGAACAAAAATTTTATCCTAATAACTGAGTATAGTATTCTTTTTCTTTATGGAAACATAGTTGTAAAGATTTCTAGACTGTGTATCATTAAATGACAGCACTCTAGCTAGAAGCTTCAGAATGATTTGAGATGATCTAACCAAATCAAAATGTTTGGAAAGAGTACTGATGCTTATATGCACTGACACAGATTGCAGTATCATCAGCAACAAGACCAACTAAAACAGATCAACTCCAAGTTCACATGAAATTAGCAATAATATCCTCTCAACTACATGAACGTTATCAAAATCCAGAGTGAAAAGAAAATTGAAAACATTTTTAAAAAACGCCTGCAAAAGAATGCTCTTTTAGCTGCATATTAAACTCCTGCTTTATCAAATATGTTGTACATTCAACATCTGTCCTTTCCACAGCTAGTGCCTACTAATTTGATGTTAAAGAACACTTTTTGTTTAAGTAACCGCCACTGGGAAAATTTTAATCCTTCTCAAGGGCAGTTCACTTGCAGTTCACATTCACTTCTGAAGAAATAAAAGTAAAGCAGTTACCTTAACCTTCAATATTTTATGCACAAACTCTTCAGCTATGGGTAATGCATATTTATTTCATCAAGTTCTCATTCAAACTGTTTGTTTTTATTTTATTTTCAGATATCTTTTCCTGCACTTAATGAGTATTTACTACTAAAATACTGTAATTCATCAATTCTGAAATGCACATTTTTTTTCTTTACATGTTAACATCTCTGAAATCCAGACAGGTTTTATAGTTAATGCCATCTTTTTAAAAAATATATATATTTTTATTGATTTGAGAGAGGAAGGGAGAAGAAGAGAGAGCTTGAAACATCAATGATGAGAGAGAATCACTGATTGGCTGCCTCCTGCATGCCCGCTACTGGTGATGGTGCCCACAACCCACACATGTGCCCTTGACTGGAATCGAACCTGGGACCCTTCAGTCCGCAGGCCGACGACGCTCTATCCACTGAGCCAAATCAGCTAGGGCTAATGCCATCTTATATCTTACAACTAATTGGCAGCATTCTTTCTTTCTTAGTGGAGCATAGCGGCTCTTTCTCAATCTCATGTCTCAGCTTAAAGGTAAACTCCCCAGAGCACTTGATCTATGATGGTCCTCCCTGAAAATTTCTAAGGCGGCCTTTATTCATTTTTTCACAGCATATAACATTTTATAATTATTTATGTATTTATTTTAAAACTTATTTTGAAAATTTATGAACATAAATAGAAGCATAGCAAACAGTATAATGAGACCACAGACTACAGCATTTTCTTTTATATTTTAACTACTTTCCCTGCTATACTGGAAGCTCCAATGGATAAAGACTGTATCTTTTTCTCTTCTTCATCCAGGACCTTGTACAGGCTCATGATAAACATTCAACAAAGTTTTTGCTTTCAATGAGAAGGAAAGTTCAAGGTTAGTCTAAAGATGATGGCATAACTGAGAAAAGCAAAACAAGGAGGGAAGAGTTGTGAGGACTCAGTTGGTAATTTATTCATCAGTCTACTCCCTGCCACAGGCTCTGTGCTAAGTATTGGGTTTCAGCGATAAATAAGAGAAAGTCTTATACAAAGTCTAGTGGAGAAAGATATAAGAAGAAGTAGTATTTATTCACGGCCACTCATGTTCTGGGTATAGGGCTAAGTATTTCAGAGGTATTGTCTCACTGAATCCAACCGCAACCCTATAAGAAACCATTATAATACCCATCTCGCACCTAAGGAAACTGAGGCTTATAAAGGTTAAATACTTGGTAGCAGGTTACAAAGCTGGAAAGTGGTAAAATCAGATATAGAACTTAGGATATTTTATTGTAAAGCTAAGCCACTAAATAGCACTGTACTTCCAGATGTGCACCACCCAACAGAGCACTATGGAAAACGTTACAAGGGGCATGCGTAAGGCATGATGGTAGTAAGCAGTAAAGAGGAAAAAGGTAAAAGGTCTCCGTCAGAGGTGTTCCCTGAGCAGAGTCTGAAAGTTTAAGCAGGAAATTGCTAGTCTGAAAGTTTAAGCAGGAAATTTTGCTACTGTTAATGAATCGTAATGTAAGTATCTGTGTTTTCCGATGGTCTTAGGCTCTACAGCAGCGGTTCTCAACCTGTGGGTCGCGACCCACAGGTTGAGAACCGCTAGCAGGGTCGCCTAAGACCATCGGAAAACACAGATATTTATGATGCATAACAGTAGCAAAATTACAGTTATGAAGTAGCAACGAAAATAATTTTATGGTTGGGGGTCACCACAACATGAGAAACTGTATTAAAGGGTTGCGGCATTAGAAAGGTTGAGAACCACTGCTTTAAAGAAATGTTGTTCTGGTGGCAGACTAATGTGGCTTGCGTACCAACATGAAGATTATCAAGTCCACCCTGTTGAAAAAAACAGGAAGCACAGGTCCAAAGCAGTACTTCCAACACCTTTCTGCTAGTCAGAACTACCTGGGGAGCTCTGTAAAACCCCCTAGAAGCATACTGGAGCTCCTAGGCTGAGGGAGAGGCTTAAAAGAGAGACCTTTTTAAAATAAGTCTTCATTTAAAAAAATGCACATTGATTTTCAGTAGCATTAGTCAGTGATTAATTAGTAATTTTACTGAGACTGAAAAAGTACTTTAATAAAGTCTTCATGTAGGAAAGTAGTATGGAAACTTCATGATAAATTTTCACTTACTATATCTACACTTTACCTTTAGCTTGACAACGTGTACTTTTAGAGTGTTGAAAAACATATATCCTGTGATGCAGCAATTCTTCTTATATAAAGATAGCTAATTAACTATGGATGTGTGCAAAGATAGATGTACTCGTTACACTGCTGTCAATAATAATAAATTGGAAGTAAGCTAGAATCAGTAAGAGAAATTATCACATATCCATATAATGAAATACATGGCAGCCACTAAAAATGAAGTCTATTTATTAACATGGAAAAATGTTCACAATATATACTGAGTAGATAAAACAGACCTTGATGCAATTATGTATTGTACTGCTCACTTTTGTGGAAAAAATCTATACATATAAAATTTATATATATTCTATGTATCATGTTATGTGTGTGAATATATATATGTATAATATATATGAATGATCATCACCAAAATGTTAACAGTGATTATCTCAGTGCAGTGGGATTACAGTGATAAAGGGCAATGTGTATTTTCTAAAATTATCTACAATAACTATTAGTTATATAATAAAAACTTTTTAGTTATCTGCATTCTATTCCCATCACATAAAGTAAAAGCAATGAAGATCTCTTGTAGCCCAGCAAATGCCAAATACTGAATCACACTATTTGTGATTCACAAATGAAAATTTATAATGGTTATTTTAAGAAAAGGATAAAGGTCAACAGACTGTTACTTTCTTAACAGACTGGAAGTAGAAAGTCTCTAATGTTTTGGTCGATACGAAAGAAATGATCTAGCTTCCTGCTGGAAAGGAATTATTTCCTTGGTCTAACTGATTGGGTTCAATAAGGTCAGGAATGGAAACTGTTCAGTATTTCACTTAGCTCTCAAAAACATATGTTCAGCAAAATGTCTGAGCAACTAATAGGCAGACTGGGAAGAGAACTTAATTTGAGAAGGAAGATATAGGTTCTAGAAATTACCACATAGCTGTGTGGTACTAAACTACTTACTTAACTTCTCTAAAATGCAACCTGATCATCTGCAGACTGAGAACCATGATAATCCTAGACTCCTCTCCCACAGGGAGCCTGCAGTGGGAATTGAATGAGATCAGCTTCCTTTGTAAACCACTCAATAAGTATTTGTGGAATGAGTAAATACCATATACAGTAAGTGTTTCACACATCTATAAATATGATGAACACTGTAAAATATCCCACCACTAAAACTACACAATATATATTCATTTCTAAAATTCTATAATCCACAACTCCTCACACTTCTAAAACACACAATGAAGGATGTAATAGGCCTGGGGAAAAGGTTGTTCCACTCCTTCCGGTTTCTTCCACCTCTCCTTTCCACTCCTTTTCTCTCCTTATCCCTGCCATCAGAAATAAGCAGAAAGTGAAGTACTGGTTCTCTGTATGACTCAAGTCAATGAAAAGACACATTTCTTTCCAAAGATCTTAATCAAATGCTACATTTTAAATATAAAAGTATTCACCTTTCTTCCTGAAATATGGTAGAATTTTACCACCATAAATTCCAAATTTCACTTCCTATTCAAATAAGCATTCCTTTTATAAGCATGCTTTAATTTCCCAAATGAATATGCTCTGTCTTCTTCCCACCTCCATAAGATATTTGGGGGGGAGGAGGTACTTCTCTCGTAGTACTTATCACAGTCGTCCTTTGTTATAAATATCTGTACACATCTCCTCTCCTCATTACCTCACAAGTGCCAGGGGACTGTATTTGAGAGCCTGTGAGGCTTAGCATATTAAATGCTACCTGTAAATATTCAACAAAAATTTAGGGTATGAATGGATGATGATATACCAGGATTTAATATCACCTTAAGAGGTTGAAGCCCAAGTCAAAATAATTAGGATCATAGTAACTGAGAAAACATACAATTTACCTCAATGCATTCATTTAGTAAATATTTAATGAGCACCTACAGTATGCCTGATATAGCCCAAGGTATGCCATGATGAGTAAGACTCAGACTCTATCTTCAATGAGTGTATAACCCTATTAACACTCAATTGTATTATTTTTACATTTTATTTTGATATATTTTAAATACAGAAGTTGTAAAGATGTTATAGAGAGTTATCATAGCATCTTCACCCAGCTTTCCCTAACATTAATACTTTATGTAATTATGGCACAATCAGTGAAACTAGGAAATTAACATTGCTACAAAACATTAACCATAGACTTTAATCTGATGTCCCCCATTTTGACATGAATGTCCTTTTTCTGTTCCAGAATCCCTCATTACATTAGTTGTCATGTCTCCGTCTCCTCTCAATTACACTTTTAATAACTTTTTTCCTGTTTATAGTAATAGATGCATTCTGGAAGTGAAAAAAAAAAAAAAGAAAAGAAAAAGGAAGACTAAAATCTCTAATACTACCCCCTCCCGCACTCCTAACATCTATAGTCTACTGGTTTTTTTCCATATATGTGTATACAAATAATTTTACTTTTCTTAAAACCAGGAAATTTAAATATGTAGTCTTTTGCATATTCTTTTCTCTTATCACTGTTTCAGAAATATTTTTCCAATGTTTAAAATTCTTTTAAAATATTATTTTAAAAACAGATTTCAATGTTACAATGAATCAGAATTTAACCATTTCCCATTTTATACTACTATAAATAATAGTACAGTGAGTATCCTTAAATATGAGAACAGGACATACAATATATATTACGATGGATAAGTAAAGGTATTAGTGATGCAGCCAGGAGAAACACCTAAACCTAGCTTTGAGCAGTAAAAGATCAGAAAACACCTGCTAGAGGAGGTATATGTGAGACAGATTCTGAAAAATGAGTTTATTCCTGCATTCATTAGTATTTAACCAAACAACATTAATTAAGTGCCTTTAATACCCAATTACTATACTGGGATCCAGGGGTAAGAAAGGACTAAGGCTCTGCATGAGCCTTAGTGTCTAATCAGAGAGAGGCAGATACTTAAATAGAAAAACCTCAACACATGAGGCAAATGCTATTACCCCAGTGCTGTGTTTGAACGAAATGGTCTGGGAGCACAGAGAATATGTTTTAGAATCAATGGTAGGTAGTACCCGAGCTGGGTAGCTCAGCTGGTTAGAGCATTGACCCGATATGTTAAGGTTTCGGGTTTGAACCCTGGTCAGGGCACATACGAAATCAGCCAATGAATGCATAAATTAGTGGGACAACAAATCAAAGTCTCTCTCTCTCTCTCTCTCTCTCTCTCTCTCTCTCTCCTTCCCTCTCTCCCTGCTTCTTCTCTCTCTCAAATCAATAAATTTGTAAAAACTTAAAGAAAAAGAATCAATTGTAAAAGAAGAGTTATACTTGGGTTGATAATAATACATATGAAAGAAGTTTCAGTGAAGTATGATTTACAGTGTATCAGCAATATGAAGGAGTTCCTTAGAAGTGGTAAATTATTATTTTTGTTTTTATTAATACTTACCTGAGGATATTTTTCCATTGATTTTTAGAGAGAGTGGAAGGGAGGGGGGGAGAGAGAGAGAGTGAAACATGGACGTGAGAGAGAAACATCAAGTGGTTGCCTCCCACACAAGCCCTGACCAGGGCCAGAGATAGAGCATGCAACCAAGGTACATGTCCTTGCCCAGAATCGAACCCGGGACCCTTCAGTCCACATGCCGATGCTCTATCCACTGAGCCAAACCAGCCAGGGTAAAACTAGTAAATTATTAATAGGGATGTAAGGTATCCAGATAGAGAGAAGTAATAGTTCAATTATATCCTATACTGGGGGAACTGCAGCTAGTATCACATTAATTTCCGAGAACTCTATATTTTTAATCAATTTTGAGATATGTCACAATAAAATGTACCCACTTAAGTGTACAGTTTGATAAAAGCTGACAAGTTTATACGCCATGTAACTACCACCACCAAGATAAAGAACATCGTTCCTAAAATTTCCTGTGCTTCATTTCAGTCAATCACCCTCACCCACAGCCAGCCCCAAGAAACCACTGATTTGCTTTTTGTCACTAGAGATTTGTCTTCTTCAGAGTTTCATTTAATGGAATCATACAGTATGCACTTTCTTTGCTTCTGTTGGTTTCTTTCACTCAGCACGTTTTTGAGATTCAGCCATGTTGCTGTGTGAATCAGTAGTCAATTCCTTCTATTGTCTGCGAATTGTATTTATAAGACCAGATAAACTGAAATAAAAAGAAACTAGGCCACAAGATAAATAGAAGCTAGGTTCTATGAGAAGCCACTGCGGGGGAAAGTCTAGTTAATACTGAAAGGGGGAATATGCAAACTTTCATGTGAAGAACAAACAGCCATGTTCTAGATTATTCCAGAAGGCAAGACCAAAACGAATGGCTGCACACAGAGGCAGTCAATGTACTGGTTTCATATGCTCTAAAAACAAAAGTTTCTCCATATCTATATCCATTATTTACTCTGAAATTATTAGCTTACATTATTTATTTCTATCAGAGAGGACAATTATATTACTCTTTTAAGCTCTACTTAATTGCATAAAATAATCAGCTCTACTTAAGAATTTGATATTTTTTATTTGTTTGTGTGTCCTTATATTTATCATGGGTTTAAGAACATGAACAATTTCAATAATATTCATGGGACATTACTGGGACCGTATCTGCATTCCGTTGCCTATATGCTTATCTTGAGAACCACTGACTTGGCCAATGAGTCAACACCCCCGCCCCTCCTTCTATAAAAGTAAGTGCTCCTAACCTGACCCGGTGGCTCAGTTGGTTGCAGCATCATCCTGGGCACCAAAAGGTTTGGGGTTTGATTTCCAATCAGGACACATATCTAGGTTTCCAGTTTGATCCCAGTTTGGGGCACATATGGGAGACAACCAATCAATGTTTCTCTCATACATCGATGTTCCTCTCTCTCTTTTCCCCCTTCCTCACTCTAAAATCAATAAACATGTCCTTGGGTGAGGACAAAAACAAACAAACAAACAAACAATAAAAGTACTCCTGTGGCTAACCCATAGACAACAATGAGGTGATGGCTAGAGGGAAGGGGGGACAAAAAGGGGAGAAATGAGACTACCTGAAATAGATATAGAACAATAAAAATAAAGTTAAAAAAATAAGTGAATGCTCCTTAGAAGTAAGTACATGCTGTCAAATATTATGTGCAATTTTTGAATTGATGTTGCTAAATAAATCAATAAGTCATTGTATTCCTACTTCTGTGTATCAATAATACTCAATTTGGAACAAAATTAATGTTTTAAACATGTTTAACATCTCAAAACTATGCAGTTTGAACAAACAATAGCATTAGAAATAAAATTTATACATCCCAGCTAGAATAGAAAAGGTCATCTCAAAAGTATAACATACAACGAACACAATATCAGTCCAAGTGGGCTTAGAATGCTTAATCAGAATTTTCTAAAAGATCCCCTGTAAATCTGAACTTAGAAAAAAAAAAAAAGCCAAAAAGGAGCCAAACCCCTAAGAAGAACTAGTAAACAAGTGATCAAAAGCTGGTTGGGAAGGAGAGCCGCAGGGGAGGAGAAAGCCTCTTTTTTTAATTTATGTTTCTGTACCATTTGGATTTTTGTCTTGCCATAAGCATATACTCTTTTTAGAAAGATTTCTTTTTTAAACTACCACATAAATTGATAACAGGGAAGGTCAATCCAGAGAAAGCATGGTACTCCCTGTGAAACCTTACTACATGAGTTAGGATATACACTATGCGAAGTACTGCACATTTTAAATCTCTTTTCCTTATTATTTATTACCGCAGAGCAATAAATAATTCTACTTCTGAAAGGAGAATGGAGAAGGGAACTATGAGATTCTTCATATAAAGCCAGTGAATTGTGAAGTGTCACGTGACAGTGACAGCTGCCTAAGGTATCAAGCTTTGTGAAGAGGTGTCCTAATTTCTATTAACTGGCCTGTAGAGAACAGATTTAATCTCACATCCTGTAGAAGAAAAAAAGGAAAACAGGTTTCATTTTCTGAAGGCAACAAAAGTAACCAAACATTAGAGCTAAGAAAATAAATACAGGTCCATGATCCCTTAGCCATAATTCCAAAATCCAAAAACTTCTGAAAACCAAATGTTTTCTGTAATTCATTTTGTGGCAAAACTTGATCTGAACCTAATTGGCAACAAAACCTGACCTGAACTAACATGAGACTATTTATAGTCTACCTACTAAAGTAAGGAGAGTCATAGCTTTGGCTGCCGAAATACAAATGTATTTGACTATAAAGTGCTGCCCCTGACTCTGCAGGGACGTTATATAATACTAGTGGCCCGGTGCATGAAATTCGTGCACATTAAAAGGGGATTAATTAGAGGAAATAATTTAATATTGCTATTCTATAATAGAAGTGTCAGAGATAAAAGAAAATTAGTAAAATGTATATGAAAACCTTCCTCCTATCAGAGTCTGGGGCACACCACGGGACCCAGAGTCAAGTCCCCGCCCACCCACATGCGCCTCAAAATAGCGTGAGACCCAGACCCGGCCACCCCCTCCCCCTGCATTGGGCTAGATCCAGACCCGGCCAGTCCCACCCTTGTCAACAAGTGATGTAGCCTCAGGTCCTGGTGCCAGGATGGGGGTGTGGCCTGAGGTCCCCCAGCCCAGACCGGGGAGGGGGGCGTGCCTTGAGGTCCCCTGTCAAGCCCTGCCAGGTGTGGGACACGGCCTGAGAGCCCCTGTCAAGCCCTGCTGGGTGGGGGGCATGGCCTGAGGTCCCCCGTCAAGCCCCGCCAGGCGGGGGGGTGCAGTGTCAGGTCCCCCGGCCCCGCACCGGGAGAGGGGCACAGCCTCAGGTCCCCTGTCAAGTTCCACCAGCAGGGGGGTGCAGCCTCAGGTCCCCCGTCAAGCCCCGCTGGGCGGGGGGCGGGGCCTGAGTTCCCCCAACCCAGCATTGGGGGTGCACCTTGAGGTCTCCTGTCAAGCCCTGCCTGGTGGGGGGCGCGGCCTGAGTTCCCCTGTCAAGCCCTGCCAGTGGTGGGCACAGCCTGAGATCCCTTGTCAAGCCCTGCCAGGTGAGAGACACGGCCTGAGGTCCCCTGTCAAACCCCACGGGGGGTGGGGGGAGGGCGTAGCCTCAGGTCCCTGCTGATTGCTTGTTAAGGCTCCTTATGGGAACTTGGCCTCAGCTGTGAGTGCAGCCATCTTTGTGATGGAGTGATGGTTAATTAGCATATTCACTCTTCATTAGATAGGATATGTTAAATGCATCTTACTAGCTTTCCAGTAAGGGACTAAGGACCTAAAAATGGGTTTTTATTAAAAAGGTCTTGCTGACCTCCACTGAAATATATAATTGTTTTCTAAAAATATCTTAATAAATGTGAACTAATTAATTTCTCTTTTTAAAAAACTTATCACTATTAAAATATTCTACTTTGAATTTCTATAAATCTATAACTGTATTGTTAGAATATTTTATACCACTTCAACATTATTTTAAGTCAACCTCTCTCTGAAGACAACATTACAATTGACCTTTGGCAAGAGGATGGTATCTGAATGGGATAAAGATAGTAAAGTTAAAAAAGCAGACCTCTGTCAATATGCTTTGATTTTTCTTTTTCATGTTAAAAACAAAACAAAGGGCATGAGATTTTCTCAATGTATTAAAGAGGAACATTGATTTAAAAAGTTAATAACCACCAATTTAAATCATTTAAATAAATCAAAATAAAAACAAGTCATAAAATCTGAGTTGTTATCAAGAAACAGAACACAAAATAAAAGTCAAGAAATAGATCATATACAAGTAAGGAAAACGATATATTTTAGCCCAGTGATATATCAATTCTAATATAGTGTGTGACTAAATGATAACAAAGCTTGCAAAACTCAAAGGTCTCTATTATAGAAAGAAAACTGTAAAACCAGATTAAAGCAAGAACTAAGATATAAGACTACTAAGAACCTATAATTAATTACAATAAAGAATAATTTAGAAGATTTCCCATGAAAAATAGGGACAAAATGAACATTTTAATAAATATGAATACAGTACTATATTTTAAGCCCTTGTATCTTCATGAAAGAAAATTGGTTAATTCTTTGTTTCTCATTATTTTTTACTATACACCAATCAATCCTGCCTTCCTCCCCACTCTGTCACAGACACAACTAACCAATGCTAGAAACAATGGAGCCAAACAGGAACCTCGTTTCACAACTGGTAGACATGAAAGCAGTGAAAACCTCTCTTAATAAATGTGTGGATTAGAGAAGAACCCCCAATTATTTCTGTCTAAAGGAAGCTCAAAGAAACTAAAGACTGAAAAATAATTCAAAACACTCAACGCAACCTTAGCAAAATTGGTTGTTGCTACATCCTGGAATCAAAGGACAATGCTATCTTTACAAGTATTATTTACTAACCTATGGTTTTAAATATCCAAGAACATATGCGGCATCAGAAATAGTATATATAAAAACATCACTGATAATATGGAATTCTAAATTAATTAAAAATAAAAATAAAGAACTTCAGGGTAAAGTTGGATTTAAAAGAAAAATTTCCCACTACAGTCTTCCTTTTACTTAAAACAGAATTGAAAGAAAAGAGGATAAAAAATAAAAGAAGACAAGGATCATGACCCTTTGTGTTTACTCTTTCTAGCCAGTGCCAAGCCCTGGGCATCTCTTGGGACAACAGGCACAAGCGCAGCAAGACCTGGGGCAAGAGAAAGCCCCAACAGAAGATGCAAAGATGAGCTAGTAGGATGCCTTGCTGCCAACGCTAAGATCGGCCCCCACCGAATAGACAGTCTCTGTGCAGGGAGGTAACCAGAAGTACCATGTCTTAAGACTGTACATGGGAAACTTCTCCTGGGGCTTGGAGTATTATATATGCAAAACAAGGGTTATTGATATTGTCTACAATGCATCCAACAATGAAGTGATCTGCACCAAGAACCTAGTAAAGAAATGCACGACGCTCATTGACAGCACATGGGACAAACAGCGGTATGATCCCACTATGCACTGGCCCTAGCCTAAAGAAGGGACCAAGCTGATCCCTGAGGAGGAAGAGATTTTAAACAAAAACCACCAAAGAAAATTCAGAAGAAATACGATGAAAGGAAAATAAGGCCACAATCAGCAGTCTTCTAGAAGAGTAGTTCCAGCAGGGCAAGCCTCTTGCATGCATGGCTTCAAGACCAATGTAGCTAGGCAGCTGATGGCTATGCATTAGAGGGCAAGGAGCTGGAATTTTATCTGAGGAAAATCAAGTCCTGGAAGGCAAATAAATCCTCCTCTCTCCAATCTTAACTCATGTAATGCAGAAGGAAAAGAGGAAGAGGAGGAGGAGGAGGAAGAGGAGGAGTAGCATGACAAAGGTACTAAGGCACAAGACCATTGAGGATCAAGAGCAAGCCCAGAGGATACACGTTAAGTTAAAGAGTATCCAAACTCTCTACTACAAGATTTATTATAAAAGAACTATAAAGCTATAAATTCAATTAACTAAAATTATAAAATTGAAGAAAACCAAAGTTAAAAGCTAAAAATCTAAGAATTTAATCTATTAAGAATATTTTTTAAAAGTCCTTGTTTCGCCCTGGCCATGTCGCTCAGCTAACGGAAGCATTGTTCTGTATGCCAAAATGTTGTGGGTTTGATTCCAAGTCAGGGCACATAATGTAGGCTGTGGGTTTGATCCTTAACTGGGGCATGTATGGGAGGCAGCCAATCTATGTTTTTCTCTTACATCGATGTTTCTCTTTCTCCCTTCTTCTCTAAAATCAATTAAAAAAACCCACACATATCCTCAGGTGAGGATTAAAAAAAAAGTCCTTGTTTCCTAATTGGGGGTGAGAGTAGGGCTAATGGGACATTCAGGTGCTGAAAAACAAAGACGTTAGGAAAAGAATTTTACCTCTTCCCCAAAGAATTATATAAGGTTGCATTAATGTAGCATACATACACCAATCTACTAGGTTCTAAGGATATTCCTTGGTTAATTACTTAACAGATCCAGATTTAAGGCATCTCTTTGAACTAGGTCATTCACATAATTCCTAGTGTAAGCCAGATACAGGTATGTGCTCATGCTCTGGAATTCAGCATCTTATATGAATAACTTTAAATTTAAATCATGAAGGTATTAATAATGCTGTACAGGTATCAGAAACCAATTTTACATCCTTTATATCATGCAATGTATTTTGACAGTGATCTTAGTTTCCTTACACAGAAATTAGCTAGTCTATCATCATGACTTGAGCTTCCACGGTGGAGTGCAATGTAGTGAGGAAATACACGAAAGTATCTAGACATCAGATGGAAAGAGATCTGTATCATATAAAAACAATGTAAGAAAGCTTACTAAGCCCTGGCTGCTGTGGCTCATTTGGTTGGGTGTCGTACCTGTGCGTGCACCCAGAGGTTGTAGGTTTCTTTCCTGGTCAGGGCACATGCCTGGGTTGTATGTAGGCTAGTCCCCAGTGGGGGGCATGCAGGAAGCAGCTGATTGATGTTTCTCTCTCTTTCTCCCTTCTCCCTTTCTCTCTCTCTCTCTAAAATCAATAAAAACATATTTTTTTAAAAAAGAAAGTTTACTAAGAAGCAGTTAAGTGCAAGTTGTAAATATAAACTGATACTAACTATATACCAAATAAATACATAGAAACATTCAAATGGAAGTTATTTTTCAAGATATACCCGCCTAAGAAGTTTCATATTTATTTTAATTAGGTTGCCACCACTGAAAATATTTTGCAACTCCTATTTTGCTTTCAAACTAGTTTACAAATCAAATCACACAAGGAAATCTGCCTCATAACTCTGAACTCATTTTGGACCCCAAAGGGTATTATCCAGACAAATCATTTAACCAGACCTGAAAAGTGATTCTTGGTTGCCCCCCAAAATCAAATCAACCCTGAAAGAATGAAGATTTTCCTCTACGGAAATTCCAAAGAATGTCTCATACTCTGGGAGCAATTCCTAAATGATTCCTTAGATGTTTCAAGAAAAGGCAGGACTGCCACTTCCAGAAAAGATGGAGGAAGAGGGACCAGATGTACCCTGCACCTGAAACAACTAAAAATATGGACAAAATATATTTTCAAAACCCTGAACATCAGGCAAGGAAGGACAGTGATCCCTGAGAAATGGTAAATGAGGTGAGCCACACAATCGCCCGAGCTTGCTGCCTGGGTAGTTTCCAGGCCACAGCACATGAAAGGGGGACCCAGGTGGAACTCAGAGACCTCTTATTTGAGAAGATAGAGCTGAGATTCTGGGGAGGCCAAGACAGCTAGAGTTTGCAGTGTGCAGAGCTGCACAGAGAAAGAGAGCTACAGGGCACCCCATGAGTATTCAGCTGAGTATTAGCTGGGTAACCAAGAAAAACAAGCTAACATCACACTTAATGCTACAAAGCCTTCCCCCTAAGTCTGAGGGGGAGAAACAAGGATGCCCATTCATACCACTTCTATTAAACGTGGTACTTGAGGTCCTAGCCAGTACAACAGGCAACAAATAGAACTCAAAGGTAAGAGAGTAAAACTGACTTTCTTTGTAAATGATATAATTGTGTATGAAAAACAAAAACAAAACACAAACGTACAAAAATGGCACTAGAATAAAGAAAATTAGCAAAGTAAATTTTTATTTATTTTATTAGTCACAATCATATCAATAAAACCAAACTGAACCCAAATGAAGAGGTCTCCAATAAGAAATGATTCCAAGAAAAATAAAATTGAGAGAAGGCTTTCTGAGAGTGAGAAAGAAAATGGTTTGGAAACCAGAAACAGAATATTTTATATAAGGCATAGCCTTTATAAAGTATGGGGGAAAGGGAGGAAGTCATATAGAAAATAGAGAAAAGATTGTATGAAAGAAGGCCAAGAGTCAAAACTAGTGAATGACAGTTGATAGATGGAAACAATATAGGAGCCTGGCTCAGACACAGGTGCTTGGACTTCACGGAATAAGAAAGCACAGGGTGATAAAGAAGGGAAATGAAAACAGAATGTAGGAAATGTTTTCTGGGGAGAAACTGGGAACAGGACAATTGAGAGGAAGCTATTTTAATAATCCAGACATAGCCTGAGGATGACTTAGAATCAGGATGGCGGCACAAAAACAAAAATGAGAGGTTTGAAGTCCAAAGCTAAAGAGAAAGGAGCTAAAGGGTTTGACAATGTTTCAAGAGTCAGTGTCTCAGGATTTCAAGATTCAGGTGCTGGGAGGACAGGTTACCAATGATGGGACCCAAAAGAGTCAATAACTAACTTTTTAAGGGAGTTCGTGAAGCAAGGCCCCTCTCAGCCTCCAGTTACCCTTTCTGAAAAGCACCTTGAATGGTAAATCCAAGATGTAAAACACAGGCGGTTAACGGAAAACAAGAGGAAAGGACAGTAAATACACCTCTTTAAGTACAGTAAATAAAAGTCTAGAGAGCATTCACTTCAAAAGCAAACACAAGGCATCAGTGTTGAGCCCTGGCTCTGGCAGGTTCGGGAAGCGTAGGGTGGTGTCACAATGTGCTGAGGCCAACTCACAAGCTGTGTGTGGGGCAAAGGGTTCCCTTTTTAAAGTTTTCAAACAGCCCTTACTGGCTTGAAATGTGATGTCTTTTGCATTTTCATTCTTTTGTTTTGTGTTTTGTGGGGGTTTTTTTTTTGTTCCTACAAAGAGCCTTTTCACTAACTGTTTTGGTGTTTTAAAAATAACATTTTTTCCCTCGGGGCCCATGTTCTGGCCATATACTCGGACTGTAGGGGCATAAAAAGATTTCTCTTTATACCAACCCACAGACTTACCTGCATGGTTTAAGTGGGAATTGATAACTAGTGTGCCCTTTTGTTAAGGGAATAGAAAGCCAAACTGCAGATAAAAACATAAATTTTAAACACTTTGGTATCCTATATAATAAAAGGCTAATATGCAAATTGTCCCCTCTGGAGTTCGACCAGGAGACTGGGAGTTCAATGCCTTGCTATGATGTGCGCTGACCACCAGAGGGTGGCACGGAACGAGGCAGGTGACCAGCAGCGGCAGCGGGGCGCTGAGGGAATGAGGGAAGGAGGAGGCAGGGAGGCTGGGAGGCGGGGAACCTGATTGGCCCGGATCCCAGGCCAGGCCTAGGGACCCTACCCATGCATGAATTTCGTGCACCGGGCCTCTGGTACAAATATAAAACTCTTGCAGTGAAAAGAAGGTTGACAAAATAGTTGGTGAAAAATTTGTTTTAAAATCTGTTGTCCACTAGAATATCTAAGTGGAGAGATTTTATATTTAAAAGTCCCACAGAAATATATATGTAGGTAAAATATCTCCTCAAGAACCTTCATTTCTTTATTCTGGTTGAGAATCTCTCACGAAAAGGAAATTACTAAGCATGATACACCATCAGCAAGATCTTCAGGGGAGGAAAAACATAGCTCTGTGGAGGGCCTCAATTTCTCGTTTTACTTTGTATCTCCTTCCTCCACTTCAGGACAAAGCAGATACTCAAGACATGTCTTTTTCGTTTTTAACTGATTTTAGAGAGAGGGGAAGGGAAAGGGAGCGAGAAAGAGGAAAAAACAATGATGTGACAGATAAACATCAACTAGCTGCCTCCCCGCACACACCCAACCTGGGATCAACCTAGGTATGTGCTTTGACTGGGAACCGAACCCACAACCTTTTGGTGTACAGGATAATGTTTCACCCAACTGAGCCACACTGGCCAGGGCTCAAGACATTTGTCTTGATATACTGACCTGGGCCTAAGTTAGGAAGCCTGGGTCACTTCCACTTTTTGAGGTTCTTATTATGTTCTTGAAATAAAGACTTCCAAAACAGCACTATAAAAACTGTGGTATAGTTTTGCTCTGGCCAAGTGGCTTATACATCAGAAATGTTGCGGGTTCAAGTTCTGGTCAGGGCACATACCTAGGTTGTGGGTTCGATCCCTGGTCGGGTGTGTAAGGAAGGCAGCTGACAATGTTTCTCTCTCTCATCAATATTTCTGTCTCCCTTATCTTATAAAACACAATCCTTGGGTGAGGATTAAAAAAGAAAAAAATTGTGATATATATTAAATGTACATATTTATTCAATTAAAACACTTTTGGGAGAAGAATACAGTGTAACTGTACTATTCACAAGATACCAAGATTCATAAACATGTTCCTTTGTCATAAACCACAGATAGTATGAACTGGTAGTTGAAACAAGTTTAAAGTTATAATCAACATATTCTTTTAACCCTGTGAATTTATCTCTTAGACTTTATACCTACTATGTGCAAACCATTCTGCTGCGGAACCACAGAAAAATAAAGTTGTATAAACTTGTTTTGAGCTCAAGGTATCCAAGAGAGAACCCCGACATCCCCCTCTTCTCTAGTTGAGCAACTATAAAGAACTTCTAATGATTATCATTCCACCTCTGCCCTTGGGAGGCATCTGGTGGCCCTGCCCCATCAATTACCCGCTACTTTCTCCAGTCAAGCTTTAATTTATCTTTCTCTTCTGGGTTTTTCTTATATACCTTTAAACAGGTTTCCTATTTCACCTTAAGATATTGCCTTCTCAATCTTGCCCTGCTTTTATTTTCTCCTTCCTTTCTTTTCCAAACATTCTGAAATAAACTACACACAACTTTCACTCTTCCTACCATCCATTATCTTCTTACCCCCAGTAATCTAGGTCAATAAATTAACATACAAAATTTGTATTAATTGACATTTAATAGGTCAGTTAGCATCTTCTGAGTGTGATCAGCACTACCAGAGCTTAATCATCTCTTTGTGAAAAATATCAAGCTCCTAATACGGAAAGCTGAGACACTGGTTAGCCAACCAAGTACAGACACTCCACAGTTATATTTGAAAACAATTTAGTGACGATAGAATGAAAGATGGCAAGGGATGGGGTGGATTGGGGAAAGGGGGAAAGAGAGATGGAAGGGGAGGACATGAAAGCAAAGAGCTATTGAACTAAAGAGGAACAAAATGAAGGAAAATGGCTAGGTTTCCATTCAACAAATTAAGTTAATACTAGTTCAGTGAACCCCTTGGAAAGTTATAAAGTACTGTAAAGACTTTCAAGCTATAGGAATCATCTTTCCCATACATGTACCCAGAAACCCTTCTGGGCAATCCTTTCTGATTTCATCCCTTTCACTGGTTCAGTGTTTGGCCCTTGTGGGAGATACAGATCAGCACTCACCTCAGGTGATCAAGAGGTCACTGCCTTTACCCTCAGCTCCTAAAGATAAGTTTAAATGAGTCACCACTTTCTACAACTCCACCTGAAATCATCTGCATGGTTGAAAGTACTATCTACTCACTCGAGCATATTCATCAGAAGTGACAGCACCATTTTGGTTTATGATGATCTTCTTTGAATAGTACTTTATAATGCCTTTAGGAATTCAAATATAAGAAATCACATCATTATTTCTAAGGTCATTTCCAATTCTAAAATGCAGTATAATCTAAGAGTCTGAGTGTGACATGTCACAGTTAACCTATCTAAGTTAGCTGTTGGCTCTGTATCCCAACATCAGCTTTATAAAGTATACCACTGGTGTGCTAGTCATTCTCCACATACTGTCCTAAATATGCTGCTGTCTCATGACTCCGCATAGGCTGTTCCCTCTGCCTGAAATGCCTTTCCTTCAGGGCTTTAATGGGAATGTTTCCTCCCTTGGGAAGGCTACCTTGATCTCCAGTTGTGTTGATGACTCTCTTTTTCACCTTTGCCACTTCCCTTGTACTGTCTATTATAGTACTTATTACACCAAGTGGCACTCATCTGGGTCCATGTCTGCCTCACCCACCTGGCTGTGCACTCCTTAGGAGCAAAGATCTCTTCTCATCGTTCTAGTAACACAGCATTCAGCACATGGTATACCTCAAACGTTCAGTGAAACTGTAGGCATGTGAGTCCCCAGCATATAAAAAGATTTTTAAAGAAATAACCATTCTGATCATTTCTGGTAGTAAAGATTAAAAGGATACTCATTAAAGTCTACAATGACTAAATAAAATTTTCAGACAAATTAAAGTTTTTAATTTCAATCTTCTTTCTGTAATCTTAAAACGTTTACCCATTACTAAAGAAAAATATAACCTGAAGATAATTTAAAAAGGAAAATCCCTGCCCCCATGCATTTAATTTATTTAAACCATTATAATGACTAAGGATTTTTAAAAACTCTATTTTTAGTTCTCTTTCCTAACTTCATTTGAAAAACATTTATTGAGGACCTACTATGTATAACCTACAGTGCTAAATACTGGTGCTACAAACATGAACAAAACAGGGCAGTTTTATTCTCGTAGCTATGGTCTAGCAGGGAAACAATATACAAATATTTAATTACAATTGTATTAAGTGCTCTGAGTGTTTAAAAGGAGCACATCTCCTGGTCTGCGCTGGGAGTGACTGAAGTCACTAAAGAAGTAACATATAAACTGAAGAAGCATCAACTAAGGTCAGGGTGGGAGGCTTAAAGGTCAGGGTGGGAGACTCACAGACCATAGGAATAGCAAGGGCCAGGAAGAGACCTTGAATGGGGAGGAATATGCATCTCAAGAACCAGGAGGATCAGTGTGCAACAGTACAGGCAGCAAAGGGGAGAGCGGTATGAAAAGAGGCAGGGTCTTCACTGGCACCACATGAACAAGACAGACCAGGTACTTTGTTCTACTGAAGTTTATATTCCAGAGAGGGGATAGCAGGGTCTGGGAGACTCATTAACTGTTTAAAGTAGGGAAGAAATATGATCAGATTTATACTTGTGGGGTTTTTTTTTTTTTTAGATTTTTTTAATTGATATTTTTGAGAGAGAGAGAGAGGGAAACATTGATGTGATAGCAAACCATCGATCAGCTGCCTTCTATATGCCCCCCACCACAGACAGAGCACACAATCCGGGCACGTATCCTGACCAGAAATCGAACTGGCAACCTTTCAGTGCACAGGACGATGCCAAACCAGCTGAGCCACACCAGACAGAGCTATATTTGTTTTTTAAGTAAATGTTTTACATTTGAAGAATAACATATAGAGAACAGGTATGTAGTTTCAAAAGATTATTCTTGCTGAGGCAGAGAATTCCATACTTACAAAAGAAAAAACTGAGGTTCTGCAAAGCCAAGTAGTTTATTTGAGGTTATTTACTCAAACATTTGAGTGCCTACAATATGGCAGCATGTGTTTGGGGATGCAGAGATGAATTTAACAGTCTTGCTCTTAAGAAACGCACAATCTAGTAAAAGAAACAGATCTTGAAACATGATACAGTATAGTCCATGTTAGAAATAAGTATAGGGAAGCAGAGAGGAATTAAATCTCTCTAGGAAGAATTAATCATTTCATCGTCTCTTGATAAAGAGGCACTTTTTCCATACTATTATAGTAGTTGAATTTGCAATCATTCCTGTGCTTGGAACATAGTAGGCACTCAAGCAAATGTCTGTAATACAGACCAACCTAGGACTTTTAACTCCTAGTTCAGTGCCTTTCCAGTAATCAGCTGAGCCCCTAACTCTGGAAGGGTATGCATTAATTCCAAGGAGCTCTTCTTTTGAAGCTGCTTTCAGAGCCCGCTCATAAACCACAACAGAAAAATCAGTCTCATTAAATTAAAGCCAAACCTCATTTTTGACCCAGCCTGAAAATCCATAACAAGATCTAAGCATAGTTATTTAAAAGCAAATCTTCATTCAGAAGAAATGTTCCTATAAAGACAGTATGCTATATACTCCTTCACAATTCATAATCTCTGTCCTCAAAGGACTTATATTTTGGCCCTGGCCAGGTAGCTCAGTTGATTAGAGCATTGTCCAGATATGCCAAGACTGTGGGTTCCATCCCTGGTCAGGGCACATAGAAGAATCAACCAATGTATGCATAAATAAGTGGAACAACAAATCAATGTTTCTCTCTCTCTCTCTAAAATAAATTTTTAAAAAATAACTTACATTTTAGTTTCTAAATGCAAGGCAGCATTTGTTCATTTACTTAAAACTAGAGGCCTGGTGCATGAAGTTCATGCACTGGGGGGGGGGGGGTGTCCCTCAGCCCAGCCTGCACCCTCTTGCAGTCTGGGGCCCCTTGCTCCTTACCACCCGCCTGCTCACTGCTCCTTACTGCTCCGCTCACTGCTCCATAAGCCTGGCTTCTGGCTGAGCAGCACTCCCCCTGTGGGAGCACAGTGACCACCAGGGGGCAGCTCCTGCATTGAGCGCCTGCCCCCTGGTAGTCAGTGTGCATCATAGTGACCAGTTGTTCCACTGTTTGGTCGATTGCATATTAGGCTTTAATTATATAGGACTAGAGGCCCAGTGCATGAAATTCGTGCACTGGGCGAGGGGTGTCCTTCAGCCCAGCCTACACCCTCTCCAATCTGGGACCCCTCGGGGGATGTCTGACTGCCAGTTTAGGCCCGATCCCACAGAGATCGGGCCTAAACTGGCAGTCAGACATCCCTCTCACAATCCAGGACTGTTGGCTCCTAACTGCTCTCCTGCCTGCCTGCCTGATTGCCCCTAACCGCTTCTGCCTGCCAGCCTAATCACCCCCTAACCGCTCCCCTGCTGGCCCGGTCGCCCCCAACTGCCCTCACCTGCCGGCCTGATCTCGCCCCCAACTGCCCTCCCCTGCCGGCCTAGTTGCTCCCAACTGCCTTCCCCTGCCGGCCTGGTCGCCCCCAACTGCCCTCCCCTGCCAGCCTGATCTTGCCCCCAACTGCCCTTCCCTGCCGGTCTAATAACCCCAACTGTCTCTACCTGCCTGATCACCCCTAACTGCTCTCCCCTGCCAGCCTGATCTTGCCCCCAACTGCCCTCCTCTGCTGGCCAGTTTGGTTCTGATTGGTCGGTTTTTATGCCAGTCAGCGTCAAAAGCTCCGCCTCTTAGGCAGCCATTGGCTCCTCACAGTTGACCCAGATTTGGTTCTGATTGGTCAGTTTCTATGCTAGTCAGTGTCAAAAGCTCCGCCTCCTAGGCAACCATTGGCTCCTCACACTTCACCCAGATTTGGTTCTGATTGGTCGGTTTCTATGCCAGACAGTGTCTCTAGGCCTATCAACGGGGCCTGATCAGAAAGGCAGGGCTGATCAGCAGCCCCGGTGGAGGCCTGGAGAGAAATGAAGGTGCAGGCCCGGAGAGAAAGAGAGAGGCAAGTGCTGATCAACAGCTGCCACAGAGGCTACCGATCAGACCCTGCTTCTCTCTTCAGGCCCCTCTCCGGGCCTGATTCGCAGCCCCCTCAGCAGTCAGTGCTGGGTCACCGCACCTGCAGCCATAGCAGTCAGTGCTGGGTCGCCACAGCAATCCAGCGCTGACTGCAGGACTGACTTCTGGTTGGTCGAGCCCCTGGTCATGACAGACCCAGGGTTTTTGTATATTAGAATATTTATAAATTGCCTACTACAGGCCAGGTCTGGAGCTGTCTTAGGAATGCAAACATGAGTAAAATAAAACTCTGCCTTCAAGGAACTCAACTCACACTCCCTTGAAGGGAAGCTGATAATACACACCCCCAAGATAATCCGAGTTGTTATTCAACAGGTACACACAGTGGGAACATACAGGCTGTGTACAGATTCCATTGATTCTATTTCACCAGGTACCTATCCCTATTGGTCAGTGCCCATGCTTTATCAGTTGTTAAATATTTTAATATTACCCCTGATTACAAAACAAACTAATAAGTATTATCAGTAATTGCTATATGAAAAAAATAGTGACACAAAAATTAATGTTAAAAGGGTTCAGGGGAGATGTTGAGAACTGAAAGTATAAGAGTGGTCTTGGGATCCCCGGGGTTTCTCAGCAAGGAAAGTTAGCATATTTGGAAAAGGAGCTGGCTCTAGGTAAGGGACACAGAGTTATCAAAAGGCCAGTAGCTGGAAGTACCCAGGTATAGCCCTTCAACTATATTGAGGATATGGTTTAGAGGTGTGCTGTCCAACATGGTAGCCACTTGTGGCTACTTAGAACCTGACATGTGGTTAGTCGGAATTGAGCTGTTGAAAAATACACTCCAGATGTCAAAGACTTAGCATGAAAAAAGGAAGATAAAGCATCTCAATTTTTTTTACTGATAACATAATATTCTGGATATATTGAAGTAAATAAAAGTAAATAAAAATCAATTTTACCCTTTCTACTATTTTTAATGTGGCTGCTAGGAAAGTTAAAATTACCTACGTGGCTCATATTTGTGGCTTGCATTCTAAACTATCTGGACAATGGAACACCATTGAAGGTTTCCAAACTTAAGTGCCTGGGGTAGATTTAGAGAGGGGGCAGGAAACATAAACAAAGATTAGTGTGGGGGACATCTGTAGGGTCAAGACACTAAAGGCAGTTGTCAATGTCAAAAAGTAGTAAATGTCAAAGGATAAGCAGACTTAGCTGGAAAGTGTACATTGTCTTTGGAAGTTCAAACTGCGTGGAGAGAGGAGGAAGAAATCAAGAGCAGGGTGAGGTGAGGGAAGAAGAACAGCTGCAAACGATGACCCGAGTCTGGATAGCCAAGGTGCACTGCTCAGCAGACTTGGCAAGCTCAGCTAACAGTTTAGGTTAGATCTAGTCTGGCTCAGTGGTAAGGACTTCCAGGCAGAGGCATGATTCAGAGGGAGAACAGGATCGGGGTCCTCTTCAGCAATTTCTGATCTATCTCTACGTGGCAAGACCTCCAACAGTGGGGTCAAGTCCCAGAGAAGGTAGGAGAAAACAAGGTTACCAGAAACTACAAGATAGCAATAAATTATAAAATCAAAAGCCCAGACACAACACAGCCAACAAACATTTGCTGGGAGTTAGCTCTACGCCTGATTCTTGGCTAGGCTCTGGAGACATGAGAAACAAAACAGACATGGTCCTGAATCACAAACTGTAATGAGAGCTAAGAAAAAATAACAGGAGCTCTGAGAGATCTACTTGAGGGTGGGTGGAGGGAGTGGGACAAGGTCATAAAGAAAAGCCTCTCTGAGGAAGTGACAATTTAATCTGAACCCTAAAGTCAGGTGGGTGAAGAAAAGGGGGAAGCAGAGGGTTAGGGTTAGGATAGGGTTAGGAAGCAGGGAGGGAAGAATAGCCCGAGCCAGGAGAATGGTAGGTACAAAAACATTGAGGCTGAAAAAGCCTTGGGCAATTCAAGGAATTGAAAGACCGAGTAGAGTTAGGTCAGAAAGGGGGGTGGGTTACCCAGCTGGTGTGGCTCAGTGGTTGAGCACTGAATATGAACCAGCAGGTCACATTTGGATTTCCCATCATGGCACATGCCTGGGTTGTGGGCTCAATCCCCAGTGGGGGTGTGCAAATCAATGATTCTCATCATTGATGTTTCTATCTCTCTCCCCCTCTCCCTTCCTCTCTAAAATAAAAAGAATAAAATATATGTATATGTATATATTTTTTTATTTTAAAGGGGGGGGGGGGTGTGTCGTAAAATAAAATCCCAAACAACCTGAGTGCAATGGGAAGCCATGAGGGGTTTTGACCAGAAGAGCAGACCGATCCTGATGGGGTTCTAAATGCTCCAACTACCTACGCTCCACTCAGCCTAATGAACCAGAGCTGGCTTGGCAGCAAGTGGGCAGAAGCCAGAATTTGTAGCTGAGTAGCAGGATACCAGGTCTGGGATAAGAGTTTTTATAAGGCCCTCTAAGTGTTCCAGAGTTCCAAATTTGGGAGAAGGATGGCATCACTGAAAATGAGAGAAAAATCTGATGAAAGAGCTGGTTTGGAAGGCAAAGTTAAGGCCTAGCCTTAACACAGTGAGTATAAAGGAGTAATGAAGAATTCTAGCAGGTAAACATGGATGTTGTTTGGATTATGGAAGGGAGCCAGGCATAAATATGCAGGTTAACATTTTTAGGGAGTAGGAAAAAAGAAAAATAAAACAAGGACAACAAAAGGAGCCCCAGCCTGATCCTTAGTGTTTGTTTATCTCTGGAACTGAAATCAGGAGAAAGTATATCAAAAGGGATATAGCATGTCCCTAGCTGGTTTTGCTCAGGGGATAGAGCGTCGGCCTGTGGACTAGAGGGTCCTGGGTTTGATTCTGGTCGAGGGCACATGCCTGGATTGCGGGCTCGATCCCCAGTAGGGGGCATGTAGGAGGCAGCCGATCAATGATTCTCTCATCATTGATGTTTCTATCTCTCTCTCCCTCTCCCTTCCTCTCTGAAATCAATAAAAATATGTATTTTTTTAAAGGGATATAGCATGAAAGAGTTGGGGTGTGGGGTGCAATATAACTGTTCGGTATCCTAGTTGCAGTGGTGGTTACATAAATCTATACATGTGTTAACATTTATGGAACTGTATACACCCTAAAAGTCAATGCTACTATATGTCATTTTTAAAAATAAAATAAAAAATTTAAAGGGACTGGGAATAGTGAAAGGACTGACTGAAGGGAGATAGAAAAAGATGTTCTGGGATATTTAACCATTATTGACGACCTGGGAAAAGCCTCAGTGAGTGGTGAGGTTGGGAGCCAGGATGCAAAGGTTCAAAGAATGACTGAGCAGCAAAGGGAAGCAGTCATTATAGCCTCCTCTTTTAGAACTCGAGGTGAAAGGAAAAACAGAATGGTACAGCAGCTCAGATAAGTACACCTGGGAGCTTTAGCAAACTGGCAGAGCCAACGTCCAAGATCATATGTTGTTCCATTTAAGTATTCTTCTAGAATTTGCATTTTACACATGAGCTATTCACTTTATTGTCCCATTACTAACACTGCTAAAATGAATCTGAAGTCATTACATTTTTAACTCTGCTCCTTAGTCAACTAACATTTACTGTGTCCCTACTATGTGCTAAGCACTGTGCTAGATACAAAAGTTCCTGGTCCCTGGAAGAGGGCACAGGATTAATCATAACAGCAAGGTAGTGAAGCGGAGATCTGAGCAAAGGGCTCTGAAAGCCTTGACCTCTAATTAAATACACTTTATCTATCTTTATAAAAATTAAACAGGGAGGAAATAAAAACAGCACAGATGTGCTTTGGTACAAATGTTCTTAACTTTTAAAGCTAAGAATGAGTTTAACATTAAATTCTTAAATTAGGTAGGGGCAACCTAATCATTAGTAGCATTTCCCTTTACTATTCCTCTCTACTTTTCAGTGCCCTTTCCATATTTCTTCCTCTGGATAATTTAGGGAGCAAAATGGAACAAGCACAGGCTTTGAAACCAGACAGACTTGAGACTAAATCTATGCCCCTGAACTTCCTAGCTCTGTGGCTCTTGTAGGCTCCTTTTCTCATTCATAAAACAGGCTTGAGTAAGATAAGGATTAGAAAAAATAGTCCTAGACAGTTTGGCTCAGTGGGCAGAGCGCCAACCTGTAGACTGAAGGGTCCCGAGTTCGATCCCGGTCAAGGGCATGAAGGGCATGTACCTCAGTTGCAGGCCCCCTGGTCAGGGGCATGTACCAGGGGCAATCAAAGTGTCTCTCATCACACCGATGTTTCTCTTTCTGTGTTTCTTGCCCTCCCTTCCTCTCACTCTAAAAATCAATGAAAAATATCCTGGGGTGAGGATTAACAAAAACAAACAAAAATATATAGAGGCTGGCATATGGGAAGCACGCAATACATGTGTTACTACCACTTAAACAAATGATACTGTTCTGATTTTAAATATTTCTAAGTGCTTCCTTTTGAATGAGGACAAAAATTCTTTTGTTTCAAGGGTATGTCATTTATCTGCTACCTTAGAAAAGCAGCTTGGAAATGTCTTCTCCTTAAGTCTTATCACAAACTATTCTGCTCAAATAATGTTTGGGACAAGCACTTAAAAAACGGTCAAGAGCTAAGAAAATATAAAGGTGTCCCAAGGGGAACAAGCCAGCCTGATCTGCGTTCTGGATACTTGCCTTAATGTAGGGGACCTAGTGCATTCACATCCCTCCCACCACCTACCTACAGCAATACTACGCTCTGCAAGACAAAGTGCTAAAAGTTCTGCTTTTTAAGAGGCATTTACATAACACTGCCAGAAGAATAAATACCGTTTCAGAACCAAAATCACCAATGCTTCTCCAAATCAAAGGAAGCTCTCAACCTAATGAAAGTCTCCACAAAGATGAAGGAAACAGCCTCTATTGTTAAAACTTTCACAAAACGCTAAGGTGTACACCTTATTTCTATAAGCTTAACTGCTTGGTGGGCGCAACGAACGACTTTTTTTTTTTCTTCAACGCCTATGGAGAAACATCTCTTGACAAATGTTGTTGTATAATTTTGCTTACATTGTTATACAAACGACCAACTTGAAATTTGCCTTATCCTCGGCTCCATCTCTAGCACAGATGCTAAAAAGCAATACAACAGCCAAAACATGAGAAAGCACGGAGTCTGAAAAAATCCAGAGTGACACCCTGTGCCCAAAGAACTGAGGATGGGCTGGTCCTTGACGCGCTCACGAGAGGCTCCCGTTACTGGCCGTCTACAGCCGCTATAGTGCATTTAGCCCACTGTGGGCCGATGACCCCACTGTGGGCCAATCACCCCGCTAGTCTGAAACTAAAGGGCGCCGGGCTCTTGGAAGGCAGAAAACATTCCTCGGGCTGTTTCATCTCATGTTATTCCCCGCGTTTCCTCTTGGAAAGTCTGACTCGCCTGTCGAAGATGGCCACACACGCAGGTCTCTGGGATGAGGGGTGAAAGGGTGGTACCCTCGGCCCGGGTTCAACAGGGGAACCACATTCACTCCGTCATGAAGGTCCTGCACACAGACACGGACCAGGAGGCTCCGAGGCCTGACGCCTCTCTGACACGCGCCTCCGCGGGCCTCGGCTTCCCATCGCGACGGGGACCCCTCCCTGCCCCAAGGCCCCCCGGCCACGGGAAGCGAACCCGACTTGGCCAGCCCACCCGGAAGCCCTCCCCAGCTCACACCTGCCAGCACGTGACGCCCACAGCCTCGCGCCCGTCCGACCCGGCCCTGCCATCCCCGGCGCCCCTTCCCTGCGCGCGGGACGTCACCCGCGTCCCTACCCGCCCCCGGGTCAAAACCACCAGACGGCCGCCCCCTCGGAGCACGCGCTCCAGACCACCGCCCCCGCCGGGCCCCGCGCTCGCTCACGCCCCTCCCGGCCCTCTCCCCGCCGCGCTCGCTCACTCGCGAGGACTCGCACGCTCTGCGCCTCAGCTTGACAGGCCTGCCCGCACCGCGCGCTCCCGCGGGCGTCCTCGCCCACCCGGCCGCCCAGTTCAGACGCGCGGTGTGCGGGGGAGGGGAAGAGCAGCAGTGGCCGTCGGTCCTCACTCACCGCCGAGCAGTGCCGGTTCCGAGTGCGCGGCGTTCCGCTGTGAGGCGATGCGCTGCGATGCGCGCGGTCCCCGCTCCTCCGCTGGCTGTGGAAGCGACGTAGTAGGGGGACTGAGGAGAACGGGGGCCAGTCCCTCCCGCTTCACCTCCCAGAAACACGGGGACCCCAGAAACTAAAACAAAATAAACAAACTTTCCCCTCCGCCTCCCTCCCCCAAAACCACAACACAAACACTCTGGGGCCCGCCTATAGCCCCACTCCATTGGCTGCAGGGAGGATGCCTCCGGCTCTCACTGGCTGGCTTTTGTGTTTGTCAAGCTAATGCTCCGCCCCTCCAATTCCTCGCCGCTGCCGTCGCCCCTCATTGGCCAACTGCTTCCCGTTTGACGAGCTAGGATTGGCTGAACTGCCTGCGCCAATCATTGGGGGACACACCCCCTTAGCATCCCAGAGGCCGCTTCCTCGGTCGCCGACCGGGAGAGGCGAAGGGGAAATTAGAGCATGATGGCGGCCGAGTTCACTTGGCGCAACCATCGTCTTTTTCCTTTTTTCTTTTTTTTTAGCTCATTAGTGCCTAGCCCTCGCACAGTACCCCCTAAGTTCCTCTCTTCATCCAATACTGCCTAGTAACGGAATGTATACGTGCCGGCTCCTTGATTTATCTTCGCCGAAGTGCCGAGTGTGGGCTGGTTGTGCGTCATTGGACTGTCAGAATGTCACTCGCTACTCAAATCTTCAAACTATTGGTGGAAAAGCAAGAAAGCCCGTCCAACAACAAGGGCCAATGCCATTGGTTTGACTCCACTGAGTTCTTTTCTGGTACCTTATTGGGCAAATAAGCGTGTCCGTCAGATCTGGTATTCACTGTGCTAGTTAATTGTTTACTAGGGAGTTTGGATGACTCTGGTCCTTTGGCCTGTAGTTGACGGTAATAATGACTATCACTGGGTGCCCACTTTGTGCCAAGTACTGTGCGGAATCCTTTACAGGAGTTATCTGGTTAAACCTGTGAGTTTTACAAATTCTCTAAATTTTACAGATAGGAAACCAAGGTGCCAGAGAGGTTGGGAAACTTGCCCAAGGTCACCCAGATAGAAAGTAGTTGGTGGGCCTGGCATTGGGTCCCAGCTCTGTCTGACTCCAGAGCCTTCTCTCTTTTCATTGTACTTTAGTGCCTCTCTCTTAGCCAGAATTGTACCTGTCAGCCAACCCAACATCATAAAAACATTTCGTTCAGAATTCAAGTTCTTTAATCAGTTTCTAGAAGTTGGGAACTAAAAAGCTATGGAGAGATTGTCATTGCCTCCACCACAGCCTCCTCTCCAGGACCCATTCCTCCCACCCTAAAATAAACAATCCTGGCGCTTCCTGACCAAAAGCTCCTCTATCTCTATGTTCATCTTCTCATCTTTATAAATGGATATTTCTACCATCCTTGTGTGCCAAGCCTACCTCCTCGACCCCCACCCTATCTTTGGAGAGAGTCCTCAAGAGCTGGAAGCAAGGAGAAAGAATAAATTGCTTAGAAATAAATAATTGATTGCATGCAAGGGGAACAGCCCTTCGGCTCCTGGGAAGCTTCCAGAGTTACCCCTGATGCTGTACAAGATGTGTGCTCCTGGCTCGTGGCCAGTGGATTCTTTTTCAGTGGCAGCTTACAGCAAAGTGAATCCAACATTCCAGCCAGGGGAGGGAAGGGTGCTTAGGACCCACTGCCAGAGAGCCAGCCCCAGCCTCTGGGACTGAAATGATCTGCAGGAGCACAGTGCTGGACCGGAGCCTGCATTCCGTCTCGAGTAATTAACATTTTACCATCCCAAATCCCCATCCTCTGTAGCTTCAGTGGGATCAGCGCCCTGGTTTCACTTCCTGACCCAAGCTGTTGTGTAACCACATTGGCATTGCTTTAATAATAAAACAACCACTGTAACAGTAATAATGCTCAGCCCTTAAAGCCTTTCAGCAGAGGAAGACAAGGCATTTCACAAACATCAATTAAGATTGAATGGCAGGTATTCCTAGGGCAACTGACAGCAGAAAATCGTGAGTCAAATTCTAATAAAGGTCCTAAAATCCTGAGCCCTTATAACTACATGTACATACCCCATACTAGCATTTCAATTTGGGATTCTGAGCTGGAAACAATGAGTGAGAAATGTTCAGGGTCCAACCTTCCTTGTCTTTATAGTTGGTTGTTTGTACTTACATTTTAACCCTTAAACTAGTACTTGGTTTTATAGTCAGACACATCAGTCTCCCCTAACTAGTTGTAAGTTCCTTGAAAATGAATGGTTTCTTTTTTCATCTTCGCATCCCTTAAATTGCTCTGATTATTGAAGTTCCCCAATTAATAATTATTCAGTAAACGGAACATTGCTGGAGGCAAGAATGACAGAACTGAAGCTGTCCTACTTCAGGCACATCATGAGAAGGCAAGGTTCTTTGGCAAGGATAATAATGCTGGGGAAAAATAGAAGGCAGCAGGAAAAGAAGAAGACCAGGTCTGAGATGGATTGACTTCATAAAAGAAGCCATAGGCGTGAGTCTACGGGGGCTGAGCAGGGCTGAACCTTGTTGAGGACAGAACCTGGTGGATATCCGTCACTCATTAATAGGGTTGCCAGAAGTTGGAGCCAACTCAACGGCATGTAAGGCATATAACACACACAAATGTTTATTGAGTCTGTTGGCACTCTTCCTAAGGTACAAAGGCTAAACAGATGAAGAAAACACCCCTGCCTTCAGGGATCTCAGTCTAGTGGAGGTGACCAGCAGGCAAACAGATAATCACAGTGCGGGTGTTTTGAAGCACATGGGAGGGACACGGAATTCAATCTTGGATGGACAGGGATGGCTTCCCAGAAGAAGTGATATTTACAAGGAGAACTAAAGGATGCATTGTGGTTAGCTAGGCAAGAGACTGGAAATACGTGATGACCTGCCACATTTGCTCTCTGGGGACAAGGGAGCAGGATAGGAATATCCAGGAGTGACCAAAGCTGCTTCCTATAATCTTTGTCTTTGAGGGCCTTCAGCTATCTGTTCACTCCACCTCATTGCATTTCCCTCCCCAGGAGAAAGCAGGAAGCTGGAAACCCTGTCATGCTTGCCCATTTGAGAATAAGAAAATAATTTTCAGATTAAGATTGCTCTTCCCCTCCCCCCCCCCATCATAAAAGTAACACTGAGTAAAGATTTCAGACAATACAGAAAGTTTTACCATAGAAAATAAAAGCTCCCCCAAATCCCACTAAAACCAAACACCGTTAAGGAGAATATCCTCCCAGACTCTTTTATGAATAGACCCGCACATGGCTTTCTTCCCAACATTGGGATGTGGTTTTAGGGTCTTGTCTGCACTCTGAGAACTCTCATTGCTCAGAACTGCGGTTTTGGAAGGAACCTGGTCTCACTTTCTATACTTATGGGAGGGAAGCCAGTAAATCAACCAAATATTTATTGCAGGGGATGATGGGTTTCCAATGCCTGTCGTAGCAAATGATAAATTAACCACCTGTTACAGGACTTTGGGGCTTGCTTGGCCTAGTGCAGAAACAATGAATGGCGGGAGGAAGGGGGAGGGGACAGGCTACTGTGCTTACTGCTCTAGGGCTTACTGGCATGCTTTGGTGGCTGTAGAGCAAGCGTGTCAAACTCGTGGCCCACGGGCCGCATGCCTCATTTATTTGGCCTGTGGTAGCCTTTGAGTTTGACATGCTTGCTGTAGAGTCAACCCATGCCTAGAAAAAGGCAGCCCAGGTCAGAGAATGACATGCTAGGGTGTTCTTCTCTGCTATCTTTTTTTTCATTTCTTCTCTGCAAGTTATTGGGGGTCGGGGGGGGGGGGATTTTTGTTTCTTTCAAGCCACCCGGCTTTGAGAGTGAAAAGACTCAGCTAGCCCCTCACACCTGTATGCAGGCCAAGTACAGTATGTTCTTGAAGTGCTATACTATTCTTAGAGCTCTATATGTGTTGTTCTATGCAGCTGGCTTTTTGCTGGAGGGAAAGGCAGATTTAATGAGTGATAGCTGCCTTGGATGGCTACCAAAAGCGCTCTGAGCCATTCCAAGCAATAGGCCTTCCTTTTTTCCCTTGAGAGAGTGTTCTGTGATCCCTGAACACATTGCATTGGCCTGGATAAAATCCAGTGCAACAGGAACTTCTGCGGATGATTCTGCATTGACCCACGGCGTGGGGTGGCCTGGCCAGCTGGATCTGCGCCAGCTCTGGTTGCTGTGGTGCAGGAAAATGCCCTCTACCCTTCGCACTGGCCTCTTGTTGCTCTGAGACACTTGGAAGTGTTTGTAAGCATTCTTCAATTCTCCAAACTGATAAACATGGGAAGATCCCTGCAAGGCAACCTAATCCAAAAAGACAAGAGGAACCGGGGACAGCTGATACTGCTCACTTGGGCAGTGGGTGTGGCCACAGCCAAGGCCAGGAGCAGTGGGGGAGGGGAGCTTTCTTCAGGGCGCTGATTATAGCGGACATGCTCATAAGCATTCATTACATGTCTGGTAGCATTTATTGTGCAACAAAGCCCTTGTGGCTGACGCTGAGCCACTTCTAAGTCACCTCTCATTTCTTAAGACCACACTTCCTGAAAAGCTCCGGGTGAAGCAGCAAATGCTGAACCGTTCCTGTGTGCTGGCCAATGCTAGACTCACAGGAGGGTCACCAGGGAGAGAATCAGGAGTGGTGGCTGTTAATACGAGCCACCCTTTCGTGAATACTTGCTGTGTGTCAGACGCCGTGTGAGAGCTTTATATGGATCCTGGCAGTTAATCTTCACAACAAATGTGGTTTCCCTATTTCCAGTTAGGGAAACTGAGGCACTGGAGGGCTGACTAACTTGCCCCAGTTATTACCCTAAGATAATAACCTTGCCGTTGAACCCAGGTAGTCTGGCTCTAAGAGTAAGCTCTTTTCCATGCTGCTGTGGTGCCCTGGGATGTCTGTCTTAAGAAAGCCACAGTGCTGTTGGGGAGACAACCAGCCTCCCAGTGAACACAGCCTTCATGAGCTCAACCCTTGCTCTTTGCCCTACAGACTCAGGGAAAGAGGTGCACCTCTTCTTGACTAAATTGCTTCATCTGATGGTCCTTCCTCCACTTCCTAATTGAGATCTGGCACTCCTGCCACTCCCATCAAAATAATTGTCTTCCTACCTACCTTTCTCCCTTCCTCCCTTCCTCCCTTGCCCCCTCTATTTCCTTTTCTTAGCTTTAACATATTGATCGGTGGCCATCTCCGCCATTGATGCTCGTTCATTCTTTAAACCTGGCTTCTAGCCCTAACTCTCCACTAAAATTCATTTCTCTAAGCACATCTATGACCTCTTGGTGGCCAAGATCCAAGAGACTTTCTCAGCCCTTGTTTCCATGGCTTCATCACTGTTTTACTCTGAGAATCTTCTCTTGACTTCCCAAAATAGCCAGCTTCCCTCCTACCTCTACAACTGTTCATGCCCTTTTTCGTACCACCTCTTTCTCTTAGCTCCTTCAAAGGAGTCTGTCCGTTCTTCTGTCCTTATGTCACCTTCTTCGGGGCGCGGGGGGGGGGGGGGGGGGCGTGGGGAGAGCCGCTGGGTCATTGTCCTGCCTTCACCTCTAAGATTGTGATTGTCATCTCTCCATCTTCAGTCTTCCTTCGGCAGCCTGCTTGCTGTGTGACCTTGTGTAAGTCATGTAAACTGAGCTTCCGTGTCCTCGTTTCTAAAATGGATATATTTATTATTGTAGACTCTAAGATAATAACACTTAAAATGTTTAAGCACATGCTATGTTGGGCAGGACCAGCTACATAATTTGTGGCCATGCAAAATGAAAGCATGGGCTTCCTTCTTCCAAAATTTTTAAGAATATCAAGACAGCAATAGCAGAGCATTAAACCAGATGTGGGCCCCTTTGCCTTCTGAGCATGGGCCCGTGACACCGCACAGGTTGCGTGCCCATGAAGCCAGGCACAGTTCTAAGAACTATATATGTACTAGAGGCCCGGTGCATGGATTCGTGCACGGGTGGGGCCCCTCAGCCTGGCCTGCGCCCTCTAGCAATCCGGGACCCCTCGGGGGATGTCAGAGGGCTGGTTTTGGTCTGAAACTGGCAGCCTGACACCCCCCGAGGGATGTAGCAGTGCCGAAGTGGCAGGCGGCTGGGGAGGAGCCTGAGCCCAGCCCGGCTCCCCACCCCTCCTGCTCATCCCAGCCTTGCTGCCACCTGCTGCCACTGGGTAGTGCTGCTGCAGCCACAGCTGTGCTTGCCAGCCATGAGCCCGGCTTCTGGGTGAAAGGCTCTCCCGCTGTGGGAGTGCACTGACCACCAGGGCCAGCTCCTGCGTCGAGAGTCTGCCCTCTGGTGGTCAGTGCGCGTCATAGTGACCGGTCGTTCTGGTCGACTGGTCATAACGGTTGCTTAGGCTTTTCTATATATAGATTAGCTTATTCAATCCTTATAACAATCTTATGAGGCAGATACAGATGAGGAAACCAAAGCAGAGAGAGGTTAAGAAACGGTCCAAGGTCACAGTTTTTAATTGGTGGAGTTGAGAAAAATGAGTTGAGAAAAATACCACCTGCCCGGTGGGCATTGTTGTGAGATCCACACAGAGAAGGGCTGGTCCCTCCCAGGGAACCCTCAGGAGGACCCCCTGGGGCCCCTCTGTGGGCCACGTCCGCTCCGTCCTCCGTGAGTGTGCATGTGCAAAGCCTCCTTCCCTGTGTCTGAGTCTACACTTTCTTCAAAGCTCAGTTCCAGCCCCTCCTCCTCTCAGGGGCTCCCGGAGCAGAGAAGCCCTGCTGGCATCTCTCTCCCCCCAGGTCCTCTCCGTATCCATGTGGAGTCAGATCCACCCCAGCCTGGCCATGGGGATTGTGTATAACCTTCAGAGTTTACCTTCAAGGCTCACTGATAACCAATCCTGCAAGGCTGGTGCGAACATTTTTAAAAACCGTTCTCCGCAACATTACAATAGCTTGTGATAGCCTGTCTCACCCACCAGGTCGGGAGGCCTTGAGGGAAGATACTGTATCTGAATCTTCACTATATCTTTAATGTTTACAATTCTCTTGAAAATTCTTTCTGGGCTCTGGACTTTTTCCTGGAAAGTCTTGCCTCATCCTCCCTCCCCCCATTCATTCCTCAGGTATCAGCTCAGAGATCACCTCCTCCTGCAGGTTGAGTGTAGTGCCTCTTCTGGGCTTCCACACTCCCTCTACTCCCCCATCCTAACACTGCCTCCCTGGGTCCATATTCCCAAGCAGGTTATGAGTGTCTTGAGGGTAGAGATGGGGTATGTCTTATTACAGTGCCTGGGACACAGTAAGTTCTCAATGTTTGTTTAAACAAATCAGTGAATGAATAAAAGTAAATGTTAAATGTCGGTTAAAACTGCAGGCTCTTTATGGCCCTCAGCACAGGGCTGGGCCCCTAGTGGACACTTATGTAAACTTATGGAATGGGTGAGAAACAAGGACAACTCCAGAATGTCTAAGAAGAGGCAGCAATCTGGTTGGGGGAGGAAGGATGGGGGATTCCTCTGGACACACAATGAGAAAGCCAGGGTCCCCAGTTGTGACAGTTGGGAGTTAGTGCTGGGAGTGTGGAGGAAAGGTGTCCTGAGCCAGGGGTCGGCAAACCAGGGCTCACGGGCCAAATCCAGCCACTGTCTGTTTTAGCATGGCCTGTGAGCTAAGAATATTTTTATGTTTTTAATGGTTGGAAAAAAATTAAAGGAATACTATTTTGTGACATGTGCAAGTTATAATGAAATTCATACTTCAGTGTCTGCAGTGTCACTGGAACGCGGCCGCACTCACTCACTTTACTAGTATATACTGTGGTTGTTTAGTGCTCCAGCAGCGATAGTTGTGACATACACTGCGTGCCTGCAAAGCCTGGAATATTTATCATCTGGCCCTTTACAGAAAAAGTTTGCCCACCCCTGGCTTCTGCCATCTGAGGAGGAAGGAGATGTGCCGCCAGTTGGCCACAAGGTGTCAGCATTTCACCACAGTGGCTTCAGCCCCATAGGCTCCTCTAAGAAACCAGAGTCTGGAGCTGGCCCTGAGCTCCTCCCAGTCTGGCTGGAGCCTGCAGGGAGGGTACAGGACTGGTTTGGGAGGTGCAGGTGGCAGCCTTTTCTGGATGCGCTGTTTCTTTGGTTTTGGTTTCATTTGTATTTTATATAGGAAGGATTCTCCAAATAGACTAAAATTGTTCATTTTACCCCAAACTGGAAATCAAGAACAGTTGTGGGACTTCTGCACAACCTGGTAAGGCTGTGACCCTCTTCCACGCCTGGAACCAGCAAACGCACGGAGCCGAAGGTGGGGATGGGTGTGCACGAGGCTCAACCTGGCATCTCTGACAGGTTTTCTCCATCACCTTTCAAAACCTGGGCCTGGAAACTTCCTCCAGGTGGACAGGGATGTAGCCCCGTGTGCCAACGACTCAACATGGAAGTGCAGGTATGCAGGGAGGGAGCAAGGGAGAGAAGCCAGGGGAGAATGCCCCAACAGGGAAATGAGACAGCCCCGAGACAACACATCACCGCTGGTTGCTGAGCCCCTGCCACACGCCAGCCACTGCACTGAGTGCTTTACCCCCCAGCGCCTGCCCATTCTGAAGCCCATCCTCTCACCATCACGTGCCTTAGCTAAGATCACAGCAAGCAGCATGCCCACCCCCACCACCACCCTAACTCCGCCAGTTGCCCAATGGCCTTCCTTGCTCACCATGCCTCCCCAGGCCTCCTGCCCCATAAACATCCATTGAACCGACAGATGACTAATACTGCAGGGAAGTGCCTTTCCTTGTCCAATCACCCCACTTCCAGGGCGTCCAAGCTGCACGCAGGAAAGGAGAATCACGAGGCCCGGTTCTTGCTCTTAGCACAGGATGGCTCTTTCCCTGGGTGGGGCCCCGAGGACCCTGGCCTCCTCGGGCACACTGCCTGCTCTTGTCTTTCCCTCCTCCAGGCTTCCCACACACTTGCTGGCTTCCGCGGCAGGTCCTAGTTGGTCTCCTCGGACGGGGACATCTGTTCTTGCAGATGCTTTTTAGAGGCTGTGGACAAGGCCTAACTTCCAGCCACTTTTCCGATGAAAACTTGTCTCCAGCAGGCTGTCACTCGGAGAGGCCACATGACTGCTCTAAGAGGGTCTGGACAACCCCCAATTCCAGCCCTTCCCATAACCTGCTGGGTGACTTTGGACAAATCCCCTCACTTCACGGCCTATCCCTCTCTCTCCTGCCTTTGCGTTGGCCTTTTGAAAGGAAATGTGCAGATAGGGTCATCCCTGGGCAGCCCCAGACCTGGGCCCACCGGTCTGGAGAGATGGGGATATGAAGACTGTCCACCAAGGACACATACTGAAAGGAGAACCTTCCTGGAGGAATCGGTTGGATCAGGAAAGAGGACTCTTGATAAACCCAGTCCTGAAGCAATTAAATAGCAGAGAGTAGAATCCTGTTTGCCTTCCATGGAGTCCCAGAAGTCGGGGACTGACTGAAAGGTCCTGACCAGTTCTGGAGGCTCCGACACCCCCACATCCATCAGCCTGGCTTATTCCATCAAGCGACTGCCAAGTTTTCAATCATCTAACAAACACGTGTTCAGCAGATACAGCTCTTCAGGCTCAGGAGCCCCCAGGATGGCGCGGGTACCTACTGTGCCAGGTGGCAGCACATGCTGCTGGGGCGGGTACCCGGGACCAGGGCCTTCTTCAGTTCCCAGCTGGGCAGGCGGAAGTTCGCAGGGGAGGGGTGAGAGGTTCCGGTCATCCTAATTTTTCTAGGCCTTCTGGCTGACCTAGCGATCACGCAGCCTAAGGACGCTCTGGCGTCTGTGCCTGCCGCCTCCTGACCTTCTCTAGGTCCTCTCAACCTTGGTCTGGTTCAGCTCGCTGAGCCCGGGGGGGGGGGGGGGGCTGCTCTGCACCAAGGCTCCTGCCACTGAAACAGCCGTGCAGATGATCACAGTGACAGCCGCGGGGACCTCCAGGCGGGGAGATTGACTGTGGTGCACAGCGGATGACAAGCTATATCCACGGCACACGGCGGGGCTAATTAGCTGCTGAGAGGCCTCTGTGGATGTTCGCTGAGAGTGCGGTCCTGACGCTCCAGGCGGCAGCTCCCCCTGGCCTGCCCTGAGGGGCGTGGCAGGCTCTCCGCTGTCAGCGCCGCTGGCTGCCTTCAGAGGTGGGGACGCTGCTGGGCCCACACGGGTATGTCCGATGATGCTCTCCATGCAGGACTTAACTGAGACTGAAGGAAGGGGAACAGATGGGGAGGAGACATGACGGCGCGCTGAGTGAAGTAAGGCAGATGTGTGCACGTAAACACACCTGCTCCAGGGGGACCAGAGCTAACAAGGTAACTAGAACAAAGATGGAAGATGCTATTATGTCAGTCACAGAAAGCACAATCTTTGACAAGTCAGCCAACCTCTCTGGGCCAAAGCACCGTTTTAGGGGGAATGCATATGCAAGCACCCTGAGGGACGTCAGGGCTGCAAGGCAGAGTTGACCTTCTCCAACTGGGGCAATTTGAGCCGTTCTAACCCCCACCCCCGGGGACATTTGTCAACATCTGGAGACATTTTTGGTTGTCTTATCTCGAGGGGTGCTACTGGCATGTAGTAGGTGGAGGCCAGAGGGGCTGCTAACATCCTCCATGTGTAGGACAGCCCCTCCCCCAACAGAATTCTGTGGCTCCAGAGTGTCACTAAGTGTTGAAGGTGAGAAACCTGGAGCTAGAGAGGCAGGCTCATGTGATGTGGGATTTGGGCAGAGCCGTGAAACTCTCCTGAAAAACGGGGACGATGAGACCTGTGCCGCTCATCACACAGCTTTGTGAGGCTCAATCTCCGAATGCACACATTTTAAACTTTTATTTTCAGAGCTCTTTCCTGAGCTTTTCTGAGATTGAGATCTGCCAGTGGCCAAAGCACCCAGCACAGTGACTGGCATACCGTAGGTGCTCAATAAACTAAAAAGAAAAAAGCAGCAAAGTAGAAGTCCATTCCCTCTCTGGCTTGTGTCCTCTACATCTCAAGGCTGCCATTCTTGGCCTAGACCCGTGGTCGGCAAACTGCGGTTCGCGAGCCACATGCGGATCTTTGGCCCCTGGAGTGTGGCTCTTCCACAAAATACCATGGCCTGGGCGAGTCTATTTATTTATTTATTTTTTTAATATATTTTATTGGTATTTTACAGAGAGGAAGGGAGAGGGATAGAGAGCTAGAAACATCGATGAGAGAGAAACATCGATCAGCTGCCTCCTGCACACTCCCCACTGGGGATGTGCCCACAACCAAGGTACATGCCCTTGACCAGAATCAAACCCGGGACCCTTCAGTCCGCAGGCTGACGCTCTATCCACTGAGCCAAACCGGTTTCGGCCTGGGCGAGTCTATTTTGAAGAAGTGGCGTTAGAAGAAGTTTAAGTTTAAAAAACTTGGCTCTCAAAAGAAATTTTAATCGTTGTACTGTTGCTATTTGGCTCTGTTGACTAATGAGTTTGCCGACCACTGGCCTAGACTTTCTATTGGGCTCTGTACAGACAGAGGGCCATGGTGCTAGCAGAAGTTGTTTTGAAAGCTCCCTTGAGGGATCAGGCATAGGACTAACCGTACCTAACGACAGACATCTGGCAAGAGACTGGGAAGTCTCACTAAACCTCAAGGGAAAGCCTCCCAGCGCCATGCAGGAGTCCATGCGTCCGGCCCCAGTGGGGCAGGATTCAGGGTGGCAGCAGCCCCCGGGGCTCAGCCCTCAGGTACCTGTGCTCCTAGGAGGCCGCCCTTCCCAAGCAGCCACCCCCGTTGTGAACACAACCTACAGGAGGCAGGCTCAGAAAGTGGGCAGCCATTGGTGGTGGAGGATGGAGGCAGGGAAGCCAGGTCCCCCCCAGCCCCTTCCCCCCCCCCCCCCCCCCCAGCGCTCTCATTCCTCTTGTCCCTGTTTCTCCCCGCCCTTCTGACGCTCCCGGCCTTGTGCAAGCCGCTGCGGGGGAACCAAGGGCATGATCCACCCTTGAACTTGCGATCCAACTGGGACGGCCAGCTGTACCCTTGAGATTTGATGAGAGGCTATGTCACGGATTGTGTGCAAGTGCTGGGACAGAGAGAGGGCAGAGGATCTAGGAACCGAGGAGCCAAGAGACAGGACGGAGTGGGCTGAGCTCGGGCAGAGGAGCGCACTTCAGGAGCCGCATTCTTGGGCGTCAGGATTCCCAGCAATCTTTGCACCACTGTCTCTGTGCAAGCATCTCAGGGCTGGAGGGGGTCAGAGGCCACTTGTCCAAACCTCTGCTGGGGATGAGGAGACAGGGCCACAGGGGAGGTGCCTGCACTCTTCCCCATTCCACTGTGTTTGTCGTCCACCCCGTTTCTATGAGGCTAGATAAGCCCGCCTTGGCGCACAGGGAAACTGGGGCAGGAAGGAGGCCTGGCTCAAGGCTGTACTAACTTGGGACTTCCAATCTGGATCCTCCTACACGTCAGGACAGGGAGGGTGCTGGGCCTGCTTTGGGGCAGAAGGGAAGGGGGACGGAGCTGCTTTCCTTGCAGAAGAGGCCCTCGAAGTCCTAGCAGAATCACTTGGAGCTCCTCCCTTGTCCCCAGAGCTGTCCACTCTCCTCACCCACCGTGTCCTCTTTCCTTCATTGGTCTTTACCCACCTGTGTCCCACACAGTCACGAGGACGCCACAGCCCCCAGGTGCCCGTCTCTCCCTCCCTGCCTGCCCTTCCAGAACAAGCACGTGCCACATTGCCAGGCTTTGGTGCACGAGAAAGCACTTCCCAGAAAGTGTTTAATCCTCACAAAAGCTCAGGGAGGTGGGTCGGGGTCCGACCTCAGGATGAACAGAGGAGCCCTAGGAACCAGGCTCCCCCCACCCCGGCACACACACCACCACCCTCCCCGCCATTCTTCTCCAGTGACTGCGCTGTGCTGGCCACTTCCTGCTCCTCACAGGACATCTGCTCACCTCAGCACAGCCGGCTGGCCTCACACCGGCCTCCTCAGACATCTGGGCCCTCCCCCGGTGCTGCTGCTGGTGCCCCCGGGGTTTTGCAGAAGGAAAGACACAGGACACGAGTTTGGTTCAGAAGCGAGAGGCCTGGTGCATTCAGGGTTCACAGCGCTGGCTCTGACCCCCAGCACCTGCCAGGGTGGGGGTGGAGGGCTGCTCGCAGAGCCTGCAGTTTGGCAATTTCTCCATTGTGCATTAGCAAACTCTCTCCTCAGACCCCCATCACACAGTGGGGTGAGGGTAGAGTGTGATTCTAGGCAGGTCTGCTGGCCTGGCATCATGGTAATTAGGCCCTTTGGAGAGGCCGAGGGCCCTAAACAGTCTGCCTTTCGGCAGGGGGCTAAGGCTGGTCTTTGGCTAAAATGTAACCAGACAAGGAACCTAAGTCCTGGCTGGTGAAGGGCCATCTCGGGGGTGGGGAAAGGGCTAGTGCTCCTGCCAGCCTGCCAGGCCACCAGAATCTACCTTTTGGCCAAGCTCTGGGTGCAAATCAAGGCACATTAAGGGGAGGGAGTAGCCCCAGGTAAAGGCACTACAAGAACCCCATCATGGCTTACAGCAGGCAACAGCCAAGGAGGTCTGGGCCCCTCGGGGCAGGGAGCCCCAAGATGGGGCAGAGTGAGGGAAAGGAGCCCTCAGCATCCACTTCTGCCACTGGCTCCTGTGGGCGGTCTTATCCTCATGCCATTCAGAGTCCAGTGCTGGAGCCTGCAGGGACCGCCCGGAAGGCCACATTAGCCCGTGTTCCAGCTGACCTAGTATCCTCTACCTTCAGTTCAAAGGCCCGTCTTCTTCCCTTTTATTCCATCAAACCTGTTGGGGGACCGAAAGCACCAGGAGGCCCAGGAAAGGAGAAGTCAGGGGCTGGGGCTGCCCGGGAGACCCTACCACATGAAGGTAGAAAGATATGGGCTCACCCCATCTGGGGCCCTCCCTGCAGGGCGAGGCTGGCCGCGTGGAGGGAGGGTGTCGGGCATAAAGGAGAGAGGACACTAGTCAAGCTTCCACTTCATGTAAACAAGGAAGAGCGACCCCTGTCCAGACATCCATGGTCGTGTGGAGGCGTGTGGCTGCCTTGAGATGTGGCAGATCCTCACATCGGGGATGCAGGGTCCCTGAGGCCAGGATGGAGGCTGCTGGGCAGGAGGACAAGTAGGGGTCCGATGTGCAAACTGGTGCAGGGTTTGACCTGTGTTCGCCACAGGACGGGGCAGCGGGGCATCCAGGTCCTGCCCACCACTGGCCCGCGGCTCAGGAAATCACGCAATTGCTGGACTTGGCAGGACTGGGACTTGATTTACCTGCAGAGACAAGGGACACAGGCAGGAAAGGATGTAAGTGAAGGGCTCAGTGGACTTGCCTCCAGCGCCTCTCCTGTGTGCACCGCCCACACCTCAAGTTTGGGGCTGGCGTCACTCTCTCTCCCCCAAACTGCTGACCTGGAAGCAGGGCAGGAGGGCCCCAGGGAAGCGAAAGGAAAGAGTCTCCCTGTCATGGCAGCCTCGGCAGGACCGCTGTGGGTTGGGCCATTGAGGGATCTGCCCTCTTCTGACCTCAGGGGGCAGGGGGAAGGATGGAGACAACTTCCAAATCAACAACTATAATCCGTGACGGACAGTCTTGTTAGGAGGTGGTTCACGCAGCTAATACCGGAGGCAGCCTCAGAGCCCACAAGGCGTAACCACAGCCATTCTCACCCTCACGGATGCTCCGAGACGCTACCGTCAGCCCAGAGCCTGTCGGCTCCAGAACCTGATTTTCCAAATCCAGGCATAGCTCCCTCCGCCATGCAGGCTGCCTAGGTTGGAAGAGGACAGGCTGTGCCTCAGGAGGTGGGCAGGTGGACCGAGAGCCAGGCACCGTGGCAGGGACCACATGCGTAGGGAGGCGGTTTGAATGGAGGGAGAGAACACAGTGCGTTGAAAGGAGGGAGAGGCAGCTATGCTCCAGGCTAGAGAAGCACACTTCTCCTCCCCCCAGGCCCCTCCTCTATCATCCCTAGCGGAGGTCGGTGGCTCCTTGGGCGGGATGCCTATTCTTACACTGCAAGGCAGACACCAGCCAGCTCCTGGCCTGCCTTCGAGGTGCTGGCTGCTGGACCCATGCCCTTGTGGAGGGCTGGCTGCCTTCCTCCCGGGTGGACACTGCCCAGCTATTCCCTGCCAGGTCCTTCCTACACGGCAAGGGTCAGGTCCTCTCCCTGATGCTCACACCACCGTCCCACCTCACTTCAGCTGTGAATTTAATGAAGGTGCTGGCTGCCTCTTCCCCTGGGCCGAGAGAGACACTGGACAGGCCGAGTGGGGTCCCTCCCCACTGCCCTGCTCCATCAACCCTCCTTGGGACTTACTACAAGCCCAGCTGAGCTCCTTGGAGGCAGTGCTGGCGGCACATAGCGCTTAGAGGTGGTGGGAGGGGACCCGATGACTGTGCCCCTTCCCTCCCGGGGGGTCCCAGGGTCAAGGAGCTTGGTCATCTTCCTCGGCGGAGCTGAGGCTGCCCCTGGTGCAGCTCTGAAGGGACAACATCCTCGCGCCCCACAGCCCCTTCTGTCGGCTCCAGAACCTGATTTTCCAAATCCAGGCATAGCTCCCTCCGCCATGCAGGCTGCCTAGGTTGGAAGAGGACAGGCTTGTGCCTCAGCAAGGTGGACACGTCTGTCCCCACTTCTTCTCCTCGTGGCTCCTTCTATTTGCTTGGCCTACTGAGCAGATGCCAAGTTCCTCCCCGGAGGCAGCAGCATTTTGGAGGCAGGTAAGTGAAATAAGCCCCAGGTTGGGAGTGGGACGGGCAGGGGTGTGAGAGGAGCCTGCACGCACCCCAGCTGCCCCCGGAGAGGGCCGGAATCCGCACTCTCACGCTCATGCTGGAAGACTGGATGAGAGCCTGGGGAGACCCTTTATACTCGGAATTCATTTTCATGCCTCTGACAGAGAAACCGTTTGAGGGAAAATTCTTTATGTTCCACAGCTCCCTCAGCGCACTGGGGTGGGGAGCCCACTGCATGCTGGTGCTCGGCAGGACTCTGAGGCAAATCAGACCTGCTCCGATTAATAGGGAAGAATCATGAACAGCCCAAGTTTTTTTTTTTATAGAGAATCTGTGGCATGGATGCCCGGAGGAGGCTGATGAGAGAAAGTCAAACTTCAAAGGGAGGTCGCACGGAGCGAGACTGAAATTGGGGTGGGAAGTGGGAGGAGACAGCATGAAGTCAGGGCAGGAGCGGGGACAGCCTGGGGTAGGGGGAGAGGTGGGCGGGGACACTGCACCGACATGGACAGCAGGACGAGGGCGAGAGGCTTCACCTTCCTTCAGGTTTCAGGGCTCCACATCCCCCTTTTCTGGAAGATTCTTCCCCTGGGTGTCCACCTGGCTCTCTCCCTCCCTCCATTCAAGTCTCTGCTCCTATGTCCCCTCATCAGAGGGCCCTCGCCTCCCTGCCCTCTCTCTGCCGCATGGCGTTCACTCTGTCAGAGCGGGACTCCGCTCCCTGTGCTCACGGCTGCCCCGGGAACGGAGAACAACGCCCGGCACAGAGCAGACTGCAGAGACAGACATTCGTTATGCAGTAAGTGAATGATCAGGCAGCTCTGGCCAGGTGGCTCGGTTGGATGGAGCATGGTCCCCTACACCAAAAGGTTGCAGGCTCCATTCCCAGTCAGGGCACATACTTAGGTTGTAGGTTTGATCCCTGATCGGGGAGTGTGCAGGAGGCAACCGATCAATGTTTCTCTCTCACACTGATACTTCTTTCCCTTGCTCTATGTCATGTAAGGATAACTCCCACACACACACAAAAACAACCACCAACACACACACACAAACCAACGGCATCAATAGATGGGGACATGTGTGCCCTCTACACTCACCTCACCACCTAGATGGTGACAAAGCCCTGCCGAGGCCCAAGATAAACCAGAATGGCGGGGGGACTGTGACATCGGCCAGTGAGAATAGGATCCTGTCTCTTCTCTAGTGAGATCAGTGCCTTGAAGGAGGCTCCCTCCGCTCCCTTCACCTGTGCTGTGTGCCGGGACCTCAGTGGTAACGATGCCCAGGCTCACAACACGACACTGCAGTTTCCAGACACCGGCTGGGGTCAGGACCCATGGCCCTCAGGAATGACCCTGGATTGTGGACTCGGGGCAAAGGCGCTGAGCGCCCTTAGTGCAGGAGCAAGGTCTTAGCCGAGAGAAAAACCAGAAGGAAAAGGTGCTCAGCTTCGCCAGTAGAGGGAGCCGTGAGCCTTCAAACCACCAGGTGGCCCCCTGCTGAATGTCAGCCCTAAAGGAAGGGATTTCTGAAGGTCCTCCAAGGCCCGCACTTGGGTTTGCATCAATTTCACAGGCTGTCAGCACTTAGCTCTTCTTTTCTCTCTCTTTCTCCCCCCCTGTCATCAGCCCAGCTTTCCCTGGCGACGAGGGCAGCAGAGACGGGAAGGACAGAGTCAGAATCAGAGCTCAAAGGGACCTTGGAACCCCTCCCTGGCTCACCCCGGCTCTTCTTGACCAGGAAATGGCCCTGGGAGGTGAAAGGGTATGTCCAGAGGGTGGGGTGCAAGGCATGGGGAGCGGGAGCTGAGATCCTTGGCTGGCTGTTGTGATGATGGTCTGATTGTTCATTGCAGGACAAGGAGCCTTTCCCTGGATGGGGGCCCTAAGGTAGCAGCTAACAGTTCCAAGTGCACCAGGGTTACCAGTGCCAACCTTGGGGGTCTCCGTGCTGTCAGGAGCCTCACCCTCTGGCACAGAGTCCTAGAGACCCAGCTTCCTAGTGACTGAGAGGAGGCACTCAGACAGCCTGGACTTTGAGGGAGGAAAGCAGCAGGGAGAGAAAAAGTCTCATTAGGGACCTGAGTTTCGGGCCCTCAGTTACTGGATGCCCACCCTGGCGGGCAGAGGCTGTGCTGGACGAGGCCACGCTGTGTTCCTTCTAAAGATTGGAGAGGAATAGAGTGATCTTGCTGGGCACCCCTTTCTGTGACTCTAGAGTTTGCTGTCCTCTCTCTCCCCATCTCTTTGGGTGCCACGCTCTCTCTGGGTGCCCGGCCCCGGGGAGAAGGGCTTCCCCAGGGCACAGTCCAGGGCTGCTTGGCTGGCTGCTGGGCACCGTGTGAGTGGTGTGACTGAGCAAAGACTGCCCAAGTCATTGAAGCAGGGAACCGGATGCTGAGAGACTCAGGAAAGGCAGCAAGAAGGGACAAGACAATGGGCCTTTCGTTTCTATGGAAACGGCACCTCAGGGTGAGGGGCTGAAGGAAGAGAAAGCTTCCACTTCACCTCCATCAGGACTTGGGAAATGGCCCCTTTTGCGGTTGGGCTCCCCCCTCCCCCTCCCTTCCCTGCCAGGTGTTCACCATGGCAACCCTGCCTCCAAACAAGAGGTGCAAAGCAGCCGCAGCATCTGGTGTTGGGGGAACCAGGGAGCCGAGGGGAAATGGGACTAGGCTAGTCACCCCGTCCCCTGGCAGAATCTGGGTCCTGGCCGGGGTGTGAGTCCTGGCCCCAGTCCCCCTGTGCTAGGGGCCACTAAAGCCACCTCGCCAAGCTCCCAGGTTGTTGTGGGGGCCAGGGAGAGAGGAAGCACCCAGGGAAGGAACTAGCACATGGAGGTGCTCCGTAAACGCTCCCTGGCCCAGCAGTGGTGCGGCACTGGTGCTCCCCCTGGGCCCCGTTCACCCAGACTTCAGGCCGTTCTCACTTTAAGAGCAGAGAACGTCAGGCTCTGTAGCAGGGCTGCGGGATGAGCGGAGGGGAAGATCCTTGCACTCAGGCCACTCACTATCAGGTCAAAGCTGGGGCTGTGGCGATGCAGGGGTCCTGAGCGTGCTCAGCCTGCCCAGGGCCAGACCTCACCGCCACGCCCTGGCAGGCCAGGGAGCCAGTCACTGCAGCAAGGCCCCAGGGCCACAGAGGGAGAAATCCCCACATGGAAACCTTTTTGGTTCCGAGATGCTAACACGAGCAAAGGCACCAGCAGCAGCCCTGGCCGTCACCGCCTGCCTCTGGAAAGGCCACACTGGAAACTGCTCCAGAGGAAGAGAGAAAGGCCAGGTCCTCTAGGGCAGCGGTCGGCAAACTCATTAGTCAACAGAGCCAAATAGCAACAGTACAACGATTGAAATTTCTTTGGAGAGCCAAATTTTTTAAACTTAAACTTCTTCTAATGCCACTTGTTCAAAACAGACTCGCCCAGGCCGTGGTATTTTGTGAAAGAGCCACACTCAAGGGCCAAAGAGCCGCATGTGGCTCGCAAGCCGCACTTTGCCGACCACGGCCCTAGGGCAAACAAGTCAAACTCACGGCTGCATGAGGCCCAGCCAATAAAATGGTATGTAAGAAATGTTTTAATAAAAATTTCATAACTTAATGTTTACAATATCCCATTATACATAATTATTAATAACTACAGCGTTCGCTAATGACTGATTACTATAATCGTGTTGCATTCATTTCCCTTATGCGCCTTACACGCCTTATGCGCAGGCGCACCATTTCTCTCCACTAATACCAGCAGCGAATATTTTAGCAGCCGAAGGCCATGTCATTAGTCTTGGACTGACTTGTTTGGTGTGCGCAACAGGAATATTTCACTTTTGGAGAACAAGAGAAATAGGTTTATTTGCGTTACTCTTACTAATTTGTGCAGTTATTCAGTGTCTGGTAAGTTAATGTCCAAGAAAAAATATTAATTTTCATTAAAACGTTCTATTATTTTAACGATTACTCATTTATTTCAGCCCTTTGTATTCAGCATGTCTCTATCGAAATAAACCTATGTTTCTATGAAAATTGAAGCTTTTGTTTTTTTTTGCGGCCCACATAAACGTAAACCTTGTTTACTTGGCCTGTGTTAGCGTTTGAGTTTAACTTGCTTGCTCTAGGGCTGTGGTCGGCAAACTGCGGCTTGCGAGCCACACGCGGCTCTTTGGCCCCTTGAGTGTGGCTCTTCCACAAAATACCACGGCCTGGGCGAGTCTATTTTGAAGAAGTGGCGTTAGAAGAAGTTTAAGTTTAAAAAATGTGGCTCTCAGAAGAAATTTCAATTGTTGTACTGTTGATATTTGGCTCTCAAAAGAAATTTCAGTCGTTGTACTGTTGCTATTTGGCTCTGTTGACTAATAAGTTTGCCGACCGCTGCTAGGGGGTCCCAGTGAGACAGCCAGAAGGACAGCACCATCAGGAACAACCTCTCCCAGAGGTAAGCAGCCCGGCAAACACCACTTATCAGATAAACACAGGGAGGAACCCAGTCAAACTATTCTATAGCAGAAAGGAAGAAAGTGGGTCAGGGCATTGGTGGGGCGCAGGTGAGGGTGGGGTGTGTTTGTCCAGGTTAGATCCTGCTGATAAGGAACAAGCTTTGCTAGATGGAGCCCTAGACTCAGAGGCAGGCTGGAGCCTTAGCCCTGCCACTCCGCTGCGCTGTGGCTCCGCGGCTTCATCTACAAGGGAGTAACTGTCTTCGCCTCTAGTAGCGGCCATAGCAGCGCTCAGACTCCCCCACGCCCGGCACTGTTCTGAGCACCTTATATCCTCAGAACAGCTGGGCAAGGCAAGCATCATGCTCCCTTTCAGAGAAGAGGAAACGGAAACTCAGACCTGCAGTGGCTGGCCCAGCCCATGAGCTAGATCAGTGGTCGGCAATCCGTGGCTCGCGAGCCACATGCGGCTCTTCCCCTTGAGTGTGGCTCTTCCACAAAATACCACGGCCTGGGCGAGTCTATTTTGAACAAGTGGCATTAGAAGAAATTTATGTTTAAAAAATTTGGCTCTCCAAAGAAATTTCAATCGTTGTCCTGTTGCTGTTTGGCTCTGTTGACTAATGAGTTTGCCGACCACTGAGCTAGATGAAAGCAAGGGCAGCGTGGGAAATGAGGACGGTCTGACCCGGACCAGGGCTCTCTCCATGCCGGCACGCTGCCTTACTGCAGGTCCAAGTCTAATACTCCCCGATAGGGGCCCGAGGCCGGGGAGCGCTGGGCCGAACGGGAGGGCTCACCTGAGGCGTTGGCGCTGGAGCCGTCGTTGGGCCTCTTCCCCTTAAACTCCACTTCGGCGAAGTTCTCCGTGGAGAGGGAGCTGGCCATGCCGTTGGGCGCCGCAGGCCTCTTGGCCCGGCGGCTGAAGAGCCTGCAGCTGAAGCGCTTGCCCTCGTTGGCCTGGGCGGCCTCCCCGTTGAGCGCTTCTCCCTTGCCATTTCGGGCAAGAGCCTCCCGGGGCTTTAGGTCCACGTGCAGGGGAGAGACCACCCTGCCAACCTTCCGACTCAGCTCTCCCGAGGGCACGGGCTCCACGGGGGGCAGCACCTGCTCCAGCGTGACCAGGTCATTCAGGAAGTTCTCCAGGCGCTGGGCTGACTCGCTGCCTCTGCTGCCCTCCTCCTGCCCCTCTGGGTTGCTGCCAGCCTCCCGCTGCTGCCGGGCAGCCCAGCGCATCATCTCCCCCGGCGGGTGGCGGCTCCCGGACACCAGGGCGTACTTGGGGTTGATAAGCTTGCGAGCCACCGTGGAGGAGTAAGGGCCGAATATGCCTGCCCCTCCGGCCAGGCCCAGCTGCTGGTACAAGTTCACCTCCTCGGAGATGGCGTACAGTTCCCGGAACTCCACGTCGAAGGGCTCCACGTTCTGCCCTGTCAGGAGGAGGAGGAGGTTCCTGTCCACGTAAGAGGAGCTCCAGGTGAACCTGGGAATGTAGGGACGGAAAAGCAAGACACATGTGCCCAGGCCCGTGGTCGGCAAACTGAGGCTCGCGAGCCACATGCGGCTCTTTGGCCCCTTGAGTGTGGCTCTTCCACAAAATACCACGGCCTGGGCGAGTCTATTTTGAAGAAGTGGCATTAGAAGAAGTTTAAGTTTAAAAAATGTGGCTCTCAGAAGAAATTTCAATCGTTGTACTGTTGCTATTTGGCTCTGTTGACTAATGAGTCTGCCGACCACTGGCCCAGGCCAATGACCTCGCCCTGCCAAGCAGGCCCCAGGGGAAGGCACCGCCCAGCCTTCGTGCTAGGATCCCGTCCCTCCACTGACCCAAACCTCCCTTTTTGCCCAGGTCTTGGCCTCAAGTGCAGAAAGCAGGCAGTGGGTGCCAGGCAAGGGGATGAGAAGTCGGGCCTGGATTCCATCCTGGTTTCTACCCTTTGTGAAATGGGGCTCACGGGGTGCACCGCCACAGCGCTGTTGCGAGGCTCGAGTGAGGTAACGGGTATACGACATCTAGCGCCGTGGCTGCCACAACGCACACGTTTAGTACGTAGTCACCGGAGCTGCTGCTATTCCTAATGTCGTTCCATTCCTCGTTGGTTCTCCTGTGACTTTTCAAAGCACCGAGTGTCTGCGAAAGCCCTACTTGAACGGTGCAAGAGGACGTAGGTCATTTATGGCTGGTTTCGGTACCCAGGTTTCTTTTTGGCAGCTGGGTTTTAATTCACGCGGAGGGCAGACCCTCGCACTGACATAGTCTCTCACATTCCTGATAACCTACTTCAGCCTCAGAATTCGGGGGACGTTCCTTCCGTGCCACACCCTCACATTTCTTTCCCAGATCTGATCCATTCTGCTTCCTGCTTGTCCCGCCTAACAACGAGCCTCACCATGCAGCCACTGGCGGCGGACCATGAGAAGCAGGCTGTGCTTGAGGTCCAGGAAAAGCTGGCCCTCTCTCTGGAATAACCCGGCAGCCACGAAGTTTGAGGGGAAGGACGAGCCAGGAGGCTCTGCTTTGCCATCGGATCAGACAATACCTCTTAAACCCATGACCACAGAGGCCCCGCCCAGCCTATTCCTGAAGATGAACATTTATTACGAGGAATAAAGGCCTCCCAGGCCCTTCTCTGACCTGTAAGATCCCGTGGCTACTTTGTCACCATCTACCATTATGAACTTTGATGACAGGGTCCCTTTGATCTTCCCCATGGGCATGTAGAAGCCAACGCCCGTCACAGAGCGGACACGGATGTTCTGTGGAGAAGAAAAGAAAGACAGGGTCACTCAGGTTGGGGGCTGCGAGCCCCTGAGCTTGGGCAGAGCAGGAGCGCTCTTGTCCGCGGGACCTGCCTGCTGGCTCCTGTCTGCACTCAGCTCTGCTCCCGATGGCCTTGCAGGAGAACCCCAACTAGATAGCAGGGAGAAGTCAGCAAATCTTGCTTTGGGTGTGGATAACCTCAGGGCGGTTCCTGCCTGTGCCCAAAGCTCCCCAGAAGAAAACCACGGCCCTAGCTTTGACCTTGGACTATAGGCTGAGCACCCCAGATCTGGGCCAGAGCTGCCTCCTTAGCCTCAGCAGTCTTGTGATAGAATTTAAGCTTGGCGTGTAATTTAGGGTTATCGGCTCACGAGATCAGGTTTTAGACAGAAGGGATTGAGATCTTGATGTTCACCTGAGCCCCTGAACTGGAGAGGAGGCAGAGGCCATCTCTATCTCAATTTCTGGTCCTCACATGGCCGGCCCGCAGTGGGGCAACTCACCCGAATACGGTAGTCCGTGAGCTCCAGGCCCTGACACATCTCCAGGAAATACTTCACGCCCGACTCATCCAGGATGATGTACACGGGCACCCGGCGCTTCGAGGCAGCGTCCACAATGTCTTGGAAGATATCGCCATCGGTGAAGAGGTCCATGACCACGGCAATGACCTGGGTGGGGAAGGGCACTGGTGAGGCACATGGTGACCTCACACCTGCAGAGACACACCTGGGCCCAGAGAGGGCCCACTGGGCCTGGTGTGACTGGTGGCCAACAGTCAAAAACTCCATCGGTACCTCTCCTGGGTTCCTTCCTTCCTCACCCATGTCTGAGCACATCTGCGCCCTCTGCTCTGGGAAACCCCCGAGGGCGCAGGCCATCCCTGACAAACCACTCCCCGCTAAGGATTTTCCAGCAGCTCTGCAGAAGCCGTATGGGCGAGATCTGGGAGGCTGAGGACAGCTGCTCGTGGACCCCATGGAGACAAGCAGGCTCAGAAGATGTGATCATTGAGAGGCAAGGAATGGACTCACTTCCACAAGCCGCAGACCTGCTCCAACACCCTTTCTCTGCAGGGGCTCTGATCTCCCTGCAGCTTCCCGAAGGCAAAGTTAAGGGAAAAGCCCTGCGCTTCCCTATGGGCCAATCGGGGCAGGGCTCCAGTGAGCTCGGACTCCCCTGGCCTTCAGGTGTGCAGGCCATCCCACTCCATCCTCAAAGCAAGGTCACTGCCGGGGACCCTTGATTTCCATGCTGGCAGGCCAGGCCTTCTGCAGCCTGAGGCATGCTTTTCTGACCCTAGCTTCCTCTATTTCCCTCCCCAGCCCCAGCTCCAGTGCAAGGGTTTTCTTGTTGGCTCCAAGCACTGTGCACAGGATGCAGAAGAAAGAGCATGCTTCGGGGTCAGAGAGATCGGGTCAGGTGACCTTTCCTTTGATGTGACCTTAGGCAAGTTGCTTTATCTTGATGAGTCTCCTTATCTGCAAAGTAGAGGTGCCCTGTACATACTTTCGCCATTAGAATGACAGACAAGGTCTGTGAAGCATCAAACACAGTGCCTGGAATGGAGTGAGTCCTCAATAAATGGTCGTGGTTGTGTGGATGAGGGCACCTGCTGGTCAAGTCAGGCAGACCACACCTGGGTACCATCTCACTGCTGACTCATCAGAGCACTAGTTTCCTTGGCAGCAAAATGGAGCTAATAGTAACACCTATCTCAAAGCGCTGTCGGGAGGGCTGAGAAGCTATGGAAGCACTTAACACAGTGCCCCGCACATGGTAAGCCCAGTAAGTGGTACCCTCCATACCATCACCATCATTTTTATCATCACCTTCACACACGTGCATTGCCACGACTCCTGCCTCTAAAGAACCCCACCCCCAACACCATTTACACAATATTATTTAAGGCTCTTCTTAGCTCCTACATTTCACATCCAATCATTTATACAAGTGACATTTACTGAGCTGCCCAGGCAGAGGGAGGATCTAAAGACAAATAAACTATAATCCCTAACTTCAAGGGATTAATCCAGGAGGAATGATAAGGCATTTGCACAAAAGAACTAAGACATAAGGTAAGATGAAATAAATGCCTTAAGAGATGCACAAATGAGATGTGATGTGAATTCAGGGTGGGGGCCAGGGGGTGAAGGAAGGAAAGAGATGGATTACTCTCAGCCAGGGGAGAACAAGAAAGCCTTCAGTGAGGAAGCTGAAACCTGAAGAATGGGCAGCGGGGGCACCATGAGAAATGCGCAGAGAGGGAAACAGAGCAGGGGAGTGGGCAGGGCGGCCGTGCCTGGGTATGCAGGCTGTGCACTGCATGGGCCCTGGGCTGGCGGTGCCTGGGAACTGTGCCTGCCTGAGGAAGGGGCACCTCTTCTAATCTGCACACAGGTGCCTAGCAGGTGGGCATTTCAGGCAAACAGCACAGCAGCAAGGCCTGAAGACAGGGATTAACATGCACTGAACACTCCTAACGCGCCTCACACTTCTCCAGGTGCTTTAGGCAACTTTTCTAACAGGATCCTCACAATGAGGAGGATTGTAATCCCCATGCTACAGATGAGGACGTAAATGCAAAGGGGCAAGAAATGTGCCCGAGGCCACACAGCATGTAGCAGAGCAGGGATTTGAACTCAGGTCTTCGTTTGAACTCCACCGTCTTCATTTCACTGCACCACACTGATTCACAAAGATGGGACAGCTGTAAGTTATTTTAGAGACATCACATAAAAAACTGACTTTTTAAAAAGACTAAACAAGATAGACAAATTTCTAGCAAGACTGACAAAAACAGAGGATATGCAAATAAAATACTGAGGGGGAAAAAAGAGAAATAACTACAGACATTTCTATTTTTTAAAGAAATTCTTAATTTTAAAGAAATGATAAAAAGAATATTAGGACCATTTATACATTAATGATTTTAAAAATAAAAATGACATGGATAAGTCATTGAAAGTGAATTAAACATAACATAGCATAATCAAGTAAGGTTTATCCTAGGTATGTAAAAATTACTGAATATCAGAAAATATATCATTTTAATTTATAACAGTTATGGTGTCATGGAGGGGAAATCATACATTACCTTAATAGGTTTTTAAAAAATATTTGATAACACTAGATCCCTATTTGTGAATAAAATTCTCAAAAAAAAACTAGAAGTAGAAGGGACCTTAACTTGATAAAGGTTAACTACTAAAAACTCACCTGAAGCATACTTAACAGAAATTTTAGATGCAATCTCTTTCAGTCTCAAACAAGTAAAAAATACTATCACCACTGCTATTTAACAAAACATTGGTGGTCCTAACCAATGCACTATGACAAGAAAAGAAATAAGAGTTAGAAGGATTAGAAGAAACAAAAACTACCAGTATTCAGATATATATTTTTATAGAAAAATCTCCTACAATGCAGAGAAAAGCTACTAAAATTAATAGAATTTGGCAAGATTGCCAGATACAAGAAAGATTTACAAAAACAAACAACATTCTTCTACTATAAAAATAATCAACTAAAAAAAAAAGAAAGAAAATAAGATCCCCTCAAAATTGCAAATTAAGCACATAGTATTTAGGAATTAATACCTTTATGAAGAAATTTATAAAACTCTATTAAAAACATCTTTTTAAATAAGTGAATAAAGGAAGAGATAAATCATGGATATTATGATTTAATATTTAAAAATCCAATTCTCCCATATTAACCAGTTAACTGCCACGCGTCCAAAACGAAAACCATCCCCATTTCTTCCATGTGTGCTGGAATATTTACAAATTTAAGTTGCCATGATTTTCTTTACAAACCCAGAGATGTCACTAACAAGGCTGATTTTAAAACTGGGTGACCAGAGTTGATATGCGAGGTTTGCGGCTATAGACGCGCATGGCGTGTGTGGAAGGTCCGCCGCCTGCGTCTATAGACACGTAATGGCGAACAAAGGGTTAATAAAATCCAATAAAAGTTCAGTGCATTTTTTTCAGGAACCCAAATACTTCTAAGATGTGAGAAAGAAAGAAGATCCATAATAGCTAAGCCAATTTTGAAAAAGAAAAGCTAAAAGGGAACACTTGTCCTACCGGATAGTAGATACACTACAGCGCTATAGTAGTAAGAACTGTGGTACTGAAGTAGGAAGGAACTAACAAATAGACTGATGGAATATAATGGAGAGACCAGAAACATATGTGTACCTATAAACCTACATAAAACTTTAAGTCTAATAGAGGAAGAATCACAACTCGGTGGAGGAAGGATGCTGTTTAGTAGATGCTTTTGGGGAAATTGGCTTCCTGTATAGAGAAAAATAAGTGGGCCCTAACCAGTTTGGCTCAGTGGATAGAGCGTCGGCCTGCAGACTGAAGGGTCCCGGGTTCAATTCCGGTCAAGGGCATGTACCTAGGTTGCAGGCACATCCCCAGTAGGGGGCGTGCAGGAGGCAGCTGATCGATGTCTCTCTCTCATCGATGTTTCTAACTCTCTATCCCTCTCCCTTCCTCTCTGTAAAATATCAATAAAATATATTAAAAAAAAAAGAGAAAAATAAGTGGATCCCTACCTCACACTATATATAAAGGTGAATTGCAGGTAGGCTAAATACCTAAATGTGAAAGATAAAACTAATAAAGGAATTGATGATATGTAGTAAGATATCTTCATGACATAGGTAATAAAGGGTTGCTTAAGATTCCAAAAGCACAAATCTTAAGGCAAATAAAAAATTTAAAAGACGTGCTCCACAAATTAGGGATTTTTTGTTCTAAGAAAGATGCCATAGACCAAGGTAACTGAAGGGTGACAGGGAGAAGATATCTGCAATGTCTGTGATCAAAAGGAATTAATAATATACAAGGGATCCCTACAAATTTTTTAATTTATTTTTTTATTTTAGAGAGAGAGGAAGGGAGAGGGAGAGGGAGAGGGAGAGGGAGAGGGAGAGGGAGAGGGAGAGGGAGAGAGGGAGAGAGGGAGAGAGAGAGAGAGAGAGAGAGATACAGATCAATTTGTGCATTCATTGGTTGATTCTTATATGTGCCCTGACCCAGGATTGAACTTGCAACCTTGGCATATCTGAAAGATGCTCTAACCAACTGAGCTACCCATTGAGGGCCAGGACCTCTGCAAACTGGCAAGAAAAAAACCAGGAAACTAATTAGGAAAATGGGCAAAGGATATGAATAGGCAATTCCTAGAGGAGATATCTGAATGGCTAATAAGTATATAAAGCGATCAGAAGAATTCAAATTAAAGCAAAGAAATGGTGGGAGGGAACACTGGTGCAGCTACTCCCAGGAGCAAGGAATGGAGCTTAGTGGACTTAAGTGTGTCTAACTGCAGCCAGCACCCAGGGAACATCCTGGACCTTTGCACAGGTCAATAAGGGGACAGGGCCAAGGATACTCACTGCAGCTTTCTTTAGGATAGCAAAGAGTTGGCAACAACTTAATGTGAATTTCTAGAAGCATAGATAATGTCAGGAATGTACACAACAGCGCAGCAGACAGAAGCAATGAACTAGTTCTGCACATAGAACTTGGTATCTTTAAAACAGAGAGTTTGATTTAAAATGTTAGAGGACAAGATCTATAGCCCAATACCAGCGTAAATAAAATAACACAGCGTATTTTTCAAGGATACAGACATGGCCAAGGACATAAGCTAAATACCTAAGGGTGGCTGCTAGGGAAGGAGAAAGGAACGGAGGGAAGGAGAAAGTAAAAGAAGAGGGAGGGGTCCTCCATGGACTGCTGATGGCCATGGACAACGAACTGTGGCTCACAATCAGCGCTGTATTTGAGATCCGGAACAAACAGTTGGCCTGGAACAGTTCGGGGTAGGTATGGCCCCGCTTAATTACAGAGGGTTTTAACATGACACTTCTGGCCTCCTTCCGTCAGAACACGGCTTCCCACCGTCTTGGAGGGCTCCTGATGTCTTATCTCTCCAGTGCTGTCTGAGGCCAGAGTCCATCAGTTGCTCATTTCCAAACTCTCCACAGTGTCCAGCTTAAAGTGGACTCTCAGTCTGTGGCTGGGGATGGCTTGACTGGCTCAGGGAGGCGAGTCTGGATTCACACTGCGGCTTTTGTTTTGTGATTGAAAGAGCAGGCAGGAAGCCGGCTGCCCTGCCCCCACCTGTGAAGGCTGTGATGGGATGGGATCACATATTGGAGGGAGAGAAAATCCGAGGGCCCTGTTTTCTTAGGGCTTGGTCTGTGGCACCCTGGTGCGAGCCAGCCATCTGTGTCACTACCAATTAAACAGTGAAATATCTGTAGTAGGAAAAAAATCAATTGCTCGCTGACTCGCTGACTTCGGCAATCTCGTTGTGGAGGAGAAGTGATAATTACCCTCCACTTGGGTCTCCCAGGCCTCCCTTGGCATCCAGCTCCACAACACCAGGCCCAGGAAAACCAGCTCCTCCCTCCCTCTGCTCGGGTGTTTAATGTGCCACGTGACCCTCCGCACCAAGCTGGACTTCAAGACTCTTGGGGTCAGTGCAAAATGGGGTTTTAAAAGAAGGACGTCATAGGCTCAGAACCGGGGGAGACAGATTTCATCGGGAGAGAACAGCCGCCCCTCCTCTGGGCAGGCTCGCGGTGTCCTTTAGCTGGGTACCCGCGGATGTGTGGCACCGGCGCCGAGGAGAGAGGTTAATTCCAGGTGGCAGGAGTCTTTAGAAGCTGTTGCGGGCGCTGGCAAGGAGGCTCTGATGCTGTAATACTTCTCATCGGGTGTTTGCTTAGCTTCAGGTCTCCTGCTTTGATATCCTGCTGCAGTAAGGAGGGGGAGGAGGAGGGGGGCCCAGGGAGCCTCAGAATTCCCCTCTACCTGTCATTCACCATTAATTAAACTGCCAGCTCTTCAGGTTCTCTTTCTCCACTCCTTAATTACCATCAGATAATAAGGAAAAGGACTCCACCTTCCCCCATGCACTCCTTGGCTCAAGACAGCTAGCGACGGGCACCCCCGGTGGATTAGATGACCCAGACTAGACCTCAGAGCCTGTTCACCGGCCTCCACCGCCTCCCGCCCCCGCATCTCCAAAAGCAACATCCTGTCCATTACCCACATCCACCGGCCTCTTCCTTCTCCCCACTGGCCAAATCCAGTCCGTCATGGAGTCTAGCAGGTCCCACCTGCGCCAGCAGCTTCTCTGGGTCAATTCCTTTCTGTTCCCACTGGACTGCTGCCCTAGCTCAGGCCCTGCATTTCCTACTGAACCTCTGGAACAGCTTCCTCACTAGTATCCCCTTCCTACTCCAACTCTGCGCTCCAAGTCATTCATCACAGCCGTGATCCTCCCTAATCAAGAGCGGTCCAAACCCTTAACTTGGCATTTGAATGCCCCCGCCCCACCCCCTCCAGCTTCATCGTGCCGTTTCACCTCTGCCCTTCTCTTCAGCCGTGTCGAATGACCTACAGTTACCCTAACACACGATTTCTTGGCAATATTGACCTCTTGGGGCCTCCTGTTGTGGGGGCTGTTCTTTGCATTGCAGGATGTTTATTTAGGAGCATGCCAGGAGCATCCCGAGTGGTGACAACCAAAAAAAAAAAAAAAAAAAAAATGTCTGTAGACATGAATAAATGTTTCCTGGGGGCAAAATCACAGCATCTCACCCCCTCCACCCCCACCGACATCTCTTGAGAATCACTACACATAGCAGGCAGTTTAGGACCTTGTTCCTCCCCTTCCACACCCCTGTGAAACATCCACGCATCTCTCAAGACGCAGCCAAGAACTTCCTGAACTTCTCCCCACCCAACCGTGTTCACTACTTGCATCCTGCCCACACTGTATGCCAGGCAAATAGCAGAGTTCCTTGACATTTTATTGTTACATCTGCCGAATGGCTCTGTCCCTTTCTGGCTGTGGGCTCCTGGATGACAGGGATCATGATTTCTCTCCGAATCTCTACCCTCAGGGGACATCTCAACACCAAGTCAGTTCTCCATGTTTGTGGAATGAATGTCTGAATGGAGGTTGTTGCATGTTTATTGTTTCATTTGCGGGGGATGGGTGTAGCTTTGTAGTTATCTCTTTTATTTCAATAATGACAGGGCACTGGGGTGGAGAGAAAAAAGAATGCTGAGCAAAGTTCCTGGTTGGATTGTCTTGCCGGAAGGCAGAGTTCAGTTCTTCCTCAAGGCTGCAGAGAAGGGACTGCTGCCTGAGCCAACAGCTCTGAGACCTGGTCTCTCTGCTCTGCTCCATCCACTGATGATGTTGAAGGAGCAGCCAGGCCATGAGTGAGGACAGCACTTAACCACGCGGTAGAAGTCCACACCAAGGACATGCGGCCAGGAGGCAGGGTTGCTAGCCCATGGAGCAAGCACCTTTGTGCAAATTACAGAAGGATGCTGTCCTCTCTGTGATGGACACAAGCCAGTCTGTGGAGCATGGGCTGCATGGCAGCCCCACAAAGCCCCTTGGCTGTGCCCGCCTGAAGGGCACAGGCTGCCCCTCTGCACTTGGCCTCTGCACTGAAGAACGTTCCAGACAGGCAGAACCTCCGAGCTAGGAGGAAACTTAGCTAGAGACTAGCCTGGAGGTTAAGTTGTCTATCTGGGTCTTGGCTGAGGTAGGACTAAAGCTAGGGGTCTGGCACTAGTCCTGAGCTATCACCCCCGGATGATGTGGTCACGGCAGGCTCTGGGGACAGGTCGACTCTGGCTAGGACCCCAGGCCACCTCTGGTCAGACAAAACCAAGAGGCACTGGTAGAACTGGACTCTACCACCCTCTCCCTCACTGGTTTGCCCAGTTCTGCAGATGCAGAGCTCTAGGTACTAGGGTGGGTGTGGTAGCTGTTCTGGCAAAGATCCAGCCCTTTCTCACTCACATCGGTGGTGGGAAAAAGCAAGAGGTCATAGGCCATGCCTGCTAATCGCAGGGGTGTGCTGGCACGGTCACTTCTTCCTAGGGAGGAAAGAAAGGAAGTCCCTGCTTTCCCTCTGATGACTCCTGTGAGCCTGGGGCCCGACTTTGATGCCCCGCCCCCCCATGTTCACCCTGCTTACTTCCCATGCCTGCTGGGCGGTTCAGATGAGATCATGTCCGGACGTCCCAGGAAGAAGCTCTGCAGTTTACGAGGGCCCATTAAGTTCACTTGCTACAGGTGAGGGGTGCCAACTCCACACCTTCAACTCTATGGTCCCTCGGGGTAGGGAGGGCAGCACCTGGGCAAACTGGTCAAGCTTCTGCCTCCCGGAACAGCCATCTGCCTGGCAGCCCAGGGGAGTCAGTTTGTCTGGGACCAGAGAGCAGGCCTTCCTGTTCCCATGGAGGGCAGTGCTGGGCCGGCTGGGCAGCCTCTCCCACTGTGGAGTGTCCTTCTCTGAGCTCCCCAGAGGGGTCAGGGGCTACAGATATACTTATAGGTCAGCGTGTGAAGACTCCCCTGGGGTGGGGGTGTGCCTGCTGAATGTGCAGACCCGGCCTCCGCCTCGGGGATTCGGATTCTGCAGGCCCGTGAAAGTGCACGTTGATAGCATCAGCCCCTCAGGTGCTCTGGATGCAGGTGGTGGATGGGTCAGACTTTTGTGCAAGGCAGTTAGACCGACAAGAGCGGAGCAAGGACGATGGGCCAGATACGGGTCAGCAGGGCGGAAAGCCCTGAGTGCCTAGCAACGAGCAAAACTAGGAAAACCAGGACCTGGCCCCCGGGGTAACCTTCCTCCCCCTAGCAGATCACTGGTCATGTGGCTTCGACCCCCTGACCTTTGTATCACTGGTCATGCAGTTAGACACCCAGACCTTTCCTCCCTAAAGATAACCTCCAGGCCTCAGTTGTATTTCAGCTCCAGGCCCAGAAAAGCAGCAAAACCGGACCAGCAACCCCATGGCTGCCTCAGGACCAGCGGCACTGACTAATGACCCCGCGTGCCAACCAATCAGTGGAGACCCTGAAGGAGCACACCTGGAGAGCTGATGCATATTCTACTGAGGCCTCCCCTGAGAGCTCCCCTAAGATTCCCTCCTGCAAGAGAGAGAAAAACCCGGAGAGGGCGGGGGTGGGGTGGGGTGGGGGGGGGAAGGGCCCTCTGGGGAACACCTTCCCCTGCCTCCTCTTCTTCCCCCACAGGTGTGCGTCTCCCAGGCTCGGAGGGACCCCACAAAACTTGTAACCAGGGGAGCAGTGGGCAGCAGCAGCTAACCCCCTGCACCCGTCTCCAAGGCCCCTTTCCCCTGACCTCCCAGGGAGCCACAGCAGCCCGGCCTGGGCCCTCCTGTTGCCTCTTCTGTGCTCAGCCCTCCCCTGTTCCGCTGTCCTGCGAGTGCTTTTGCTGCAGCCAGTACATTCTTGCTTGCTTTGCTGCACTTTATCTCTTGATTTTTTTCCTTCAAGAAGACCAGGACCGAGGTCTCCCTGTCTGGCTGGTAACACTTTGCGGAACCACTGGTGTTTGGAAGAGAATATACTCTCTGGAAGCAGAAAATCTTCCTGCTGGTGTGGCCGGGAGCGAGTCACTCAATCCCAGCCTCCGTTTCTTCACTGTAAAATGGGAGGTGACGCGTTCACAGAGTTCTGAGCGAGACACAAGGAGCACAGGGCGGGGCCTGTGAGGAGCAGTGGGCAAACGCCAAGGCCTCCTCTCTCCTCAGAGAGGGAACCAGAACAAAGGCTGTCACTTCAGAGGAGGGGCGGGAGGGGCGGAAGCAGCCAGTGTCGGGGCGCAGAGTGTATGAGGGGGGAACCACAGGCTGAGCTCAGAGCTCCGCCCCATGCAGACATCAAGGCGGAGATGTTTTCCTTTCACTCAATACCACGCTCAGCAGGCCCAGCCTGGGGTGCTGATTAAAGCCCGGGTAACACTACACTCCCAGAAAGGTCAAACCTGCACTAATTGAGGGGAAGGGCAGCCCAATTAAGGGAAGAAGAGTGTACGGTGTGCTGATGGTGGAGCAAGGCTGGGCGGCTATTCCCGCACCCTGAGCAGCCGGGGCTCCTGCTAAGAAACCTACAGCAGAGTAGAGATGGCCTGGGGGTGGCTCCGGGACCCTGGCACAGAGCAGCGCTGGGGGACGGAACAATTCATCTCTTGGGGGTAGGGGTTGGGCTCGGGGTACACCCAGAGACTTTCTTTGGTTATCAAGGCTGCAGAAGGCCGTATTTGAAGCATCACCAATGTCTGCACCAGGAGGGGGCAAATCTCTACAGTCCAAGGACATATGGCAGTGGGGACAGCGACTGTGGAGTCCAGAGTCGCATCCTGGCGGTAGGATTGTGGGCGCTACTGAACCCCTCTGGATTCCGCCTGAGTAGTGAGGCTGCCTCATGGTTCTGCTGACGATGCAAAGAAACGCTGTGATGCCTGGACAGGATCTGGTCTGATGCCTGCCCCTGGCCGGGCTCTGCCCTTCTTCCCTGCAGTGTCTGGCACACAGTAGGTACGCAGGGTCAGCTTGATGGAGGTACTCGTGTCACAGACCCGATCATGCTTCTTCCTCTGGGCAGGAGGACCCAACAACACAGCCCTAAACATGTTGTTCCCTTGCTCAAACACACTGGCCCCAACTGCCCATAGAATCAAGCCCTCAGCCTGGCTGGAGACCCTCCGTGTATGTCCAACCCACTCCCTCCCCCTGACAATCAACACTCTAAGTTCTCCAAACACATGGATTCACACTATTCCCCTCACTCCAACACCTTCAGGCTCTGCCCTCATGACCTAACTCTGCTGTCACACCCTATCCCTGTGGGAATGGCTTCTCCCCCCCCCCCCCCCCCCGTTCCACTCTTCCCTGAGGCTGTCCCAGGACCCTGCTCTGTCCCCAGCCCCCAGGGCAGTGTGTGCCCTCCCCAGGATGCTGGTCTGCTCAGGCCTGTGTCTGAGCACTTGGCCGAGGGGTGTGTGTGAAGGACAGAGGCCTGTCCTTCCTTCCTGCACGTCCTTCCTGCCTGCACAGGGCCTGACTGGCAGTAACTGCTCCAAACAGACTCCCTCTGCAGAGGGGTCCTCCCCTGGGGAGCTGAGGAAGCGGCGTGGACCAGGGCCCTGGCCCATCCGGAGGGCGGGGCCAAGACCCACGGGTCCTATTCTGTTTGGCGGCCGGGCTGCCCCCATCCCACCAGCGGGGCGTCTGTGCTTTGTCAGCGGAGGCTTCCCAGCTGTCTGTAGCCATGTTACTCTGTTCCAGGCTGACTAATGAGACATCATCAAACACCAGGCTCCCTTGCTGCACTGGCAGCCGCTGGAGCCCGATTCTGCCCAGCCGGGCCGCCTCCTCTCCCAGGCCTTGGCACGTACCCTCAGTGGAGGGCTCTGTGTCCAGCCCCGCGGTCACGCCCCCCTGTTGGGCACCACCTGCGCTCATTCCCTGTTGATCTGACCCTAGTAGGCTGTCGCTCTTCACACCCGCACCCGAAACCTGGTTGCTGAAGGAGGCATACAGGCTGGCTCTCCAGAGAGAGGGAACAGACTGTACCCACGTGAGCAAGGCCAACTAAGTCAGCCGTGAAGAACCATATGTGATTCGCCGGGGAGTGAGCGTGGCAATTCTTCTTAAGATCCTAGGCCAGCTTTTCCCTGCCCCACGGCTTGCTTCTGGGACGACTTCCCCTGCACTAAGTTGGTGTTAATTAGTGAAAATTATCTAATGCAAGCCCATTTTAACGTTAGCTTAAAGCTAAACATAATTAGGAAGATAAATCAGCTGCTAAAAAAAAAAAAAATCCAATGAAGATACACAAACGATCCTGAGGCGGCTGCTGGGTTGGCTCTGGCCTGGAGCTCTGAGCACTATATAACGCACGGGCAGAGCAAGGCAGGGCTCAGGGAGGACCCGCCGGGGAGCTCCCTGATGGATCCATCAGAGCAGGACGACGGGAGCTGGCAGCTTTCCTGGGAGGCTCTGAGCAGCAGCGAGGATCACTTTGTGGTCACCACCAGGTGATGCTACCCGGGAGGGCTCTCCAGAGGCGGGTGGAGCGC